>NC_056733.1:825200363-825292863 GCF_019279795.1 Protopterus annectens
ACTAGATATGTGTTTTTTTCCTCAGTTTTCTGATTCAGACAGAGGAGAACTCAGTTTCTGATTCTCCCTTTAGGGTTCCTGTCTCTCTTTTGACAATTTTTTTTTCTAGAATGTGTCGGTGTTTTCAGTGGGAGTACACTGAGATTTCTCAGTCCATCAGAAAATGTTATTAGTTGTTTCAGAAGGAATTTCCTGAACCTTCACCATTTCCTCCAGTTCTGTCAGCTTTGGAGGATGTGTGTCTCTCTGCCTGTAATTTTTCTGATAGCCAGCCTGCTGCCACTAAAATTCAGATAGATTGTATAAAGTTCCTCAGTTTTTCTGCACTCTTTTCAAACATGACTCAGCAGCTGTACCTTTACGTAATCCTACTGCTGCTAAACAGTTAGTTAATTCCTATCCTACTTTTTCTGATAAGGATGGGAACATTACTGATGGGTACTGGAAAAGTGTATGCTTCTGCAACTTTGGCTTTCAGAATTTGGAATTGTCAAGCTAACATGTTAATGTTTATTCTGACTAATTATGAAAATATATGAAGAATGCTTGGTCTGTAGTTTCTTTTTGAGAGGAACAATCCACTTTAAATGATTTTGTTTCTTCTATTGTACTAGTCACTGCTCTCTGTTTACAGTGTGTGTATGACTCAGTTGATAATTCTTCCAGGGCTATGGCCTATGTTACTGTTTTGAGAAGGTTTGCCTGGCTGCATTCTTAGAACCTCCCAAAAAGATGTGAAAATAAGATTTTATTTTCTCTTTTGGATAGAGATTCACTTGCTGGTTCCTTTGCTGCAGAGGTGATCAAAAAGTAAGATGAAACTGAAGAAGTTAAATCAAGGAATCTCTAATTTCGGCCCTCTTTTTTTCAGAATTTCTGTTCTAAAGGATTCCACAATTATTCATCCAATTTTGGCATAATGGCAAGGGTGTTCCAAAATAGAATTCAACAACCCCCAAAACCAAGGACTGTGTCCAACTAGTCAGTTTGACTATTTAAGGGACTTTGTTCCTTCCTGCAACCCTTGGCAGTTTATTTCCCTTTCCAGAAAGTCTGAATCTCCATTTTTCTCTTTAGCAATGGATAGCTTCAGACAAATGAGTTCTGAAGATCATTCATCAAGGTTATAGATGGCTGCGAGAGGACATTCATCCTTGCCAGGGGGTTATTCCTTATCCCCCAGATCAGACTTATTTCTACCTGTCCTTCATGACATGCTGTTCTAGGGAGTGACAGAACTAATTCCTCCTTCTCGAGTTTGGAAAGGTTTTTGTTCAATTAAGTTTTTAGTGCCAAAGAAAGAAGATGCTTGGAGATGAGTTCTGGCTCTTTCTTCTTAGACCTGTTTTGTGATAGTGCCACTTCTAAATTATGTCACTTCACAATCTGTTACCTCTTCTTCATCATTCAAGTTTCACAGTAACACTACATTTAAAACATGCTTATCATCACATTCCTTATCATCCAGACTTCAAGTGTTTCTTAAAGTTTGTAAATATAAACAACAAAAAAGAGCAAAGGATGAAATAAAACAACAGCAAAATCCACAACTTTCAAACAAATTTATTCTCTCACTCTCTGACGTCTCGGCCGTAGCCTTCAAGGAGTATAAAGTTTGTGTGTCTGGATCACTTTATCTGTTCCCTGCTTTACTATTTGGACTACCACAGGACCAAGAGTGCTCACAAAGTGGCTAGCTAAAATTACAGTTTGTTGCAGGCTACACATTATTCATTTTCTTTTTTTCCATATTTAGATGACTTGCTTATCCTTGTAGAGTCTTTTTCAAAGTGCCAGGAATCTCTCACTGGGGTGAAAAATCTCTTTCACAAGCTGGGATTCCAAGAGAACATTCAAAAGTCCTCTTTGACTTCTCACATGATTATTTTCCTGTGGTGTCAGCTGGACACCTCAGTTCAAAGAGCTCTTCTTTCACAGGAATAAAAAATAGATCTATATCTAGATCTATTTCTAAAGTTTTTCTACTCAGATTTCTGTCACTGTGAGAGAATACCTCAGCATTTTGGATTTCATGGCATCTATGTTTGTCATGCTAACCCTGGCAAGACTCCACATTAGAAAGATACAATGGTATTTGAAATCTCTTTGGTCTCTGTATCACCATCCCTTGTCTTTTCAAATCCCAGTAATGGGGGTTGTCAATAGAAGAATTACTTGGTGGAGACATCAAATATCCCTAAATTTAAGTCTCCCCTTATCTGTCCCTGTTCTAAATCAGTCAGTCATCTCAGACACACTGGACATTGCTTGAAGAGCAGTTTCAGGAGGGATAATAGTGCAAGATGTGTGGGATACCTAGGACAGACACAAGCATATAAATATAAAAGAGATGCTTTCTCCGATCAAGGCATTTGATTCGCTGAACCATCTTTGATCCGCAGGACCTCTTCGAGTGGTTACAGACAATACCACAGTGATGTGATGCATCAACAAGTGAGGGGGAACCAGGTCATACACTCTTTGCAGACTAGCCATGTTAGCTTGAGATATAGCTTCACAGCACACTCCCTCTACAGACATACTACATTCCATCAGAGAAAAATTGTATAGCAGACAAACTGAGCAGGACCAGGGCAGGCCTTCACAAATCCAAACTAGATCCTGGGGTCTTCCAAGATTTGATCCATCTGTGGGGACTTTCTCAATTAGACTTATTTGCCTTCTCTTTGACCAATAAACTGGAAAAATGATGTTCCAGGACTCCATGCAAGAAGGTCTGAAGAGAGATGTGTTTTCCTTTTTTTCTTTTGACAGGAATGGTCCTGTATGCCTCTCCACCTTGTCCAATAATATCCAGGTTACGTCTGAAGATTTAGAAGGAATCCCCCAAGATCATTGTGGTGACTCCCTTCTGTCCCAGGCAACCGTGATTCTTTCTTCATTTGGAAATGGCCAGAGACAATTACCACAAGCTTCCTCACAGAATGGATCTGCACTCACAAGAACAGGGGTGTTTGATACACCTCAAACTTTAATCATCTTCAGTTGACTGCCTTGATGAAACGGTCTTCATTTTTTTAGGGAGCTTTTTCTGAGGACATGGAGCAGGTACTAATGGAGACAAGAAAGCCTGCTACTAGAAAAGTATATAGTAACAAATGGAAAAGGTTTTGTAGCTGGTGTCAACAACATAACCAGCACTCATTCAGGGCTAGTTGTTCTATGGTTTTACAATATGTGTGAGTTACTACCTTATGGCCTTTCTCATTCCTCTATCAAGGTTCATTTATCGGTCATTTCAACATGCCTGTCCATGGCTCCCCCTCTTTCATGGTAGTCGCATATCAAAATGTTCTTGGAAGGGATTTTGCATAAGAGGTCTCCAAGTAAACCAATCTTAATTTTATCTTACAGAAACTAACTTGCTCCATTTGAACAAGTTAATCTGGCTGGCTTGAGGTTCTTAACAAAGAAAACAGTTTTATTGATTGCTCTGGCCTCTGCAAGAAGGGTATCTGAGTTGCAAGCACTTATAGTGAGTCAACCCTACCTCATTTTCCACAGGGACAGTGTTTCTTTGAGAACTAATCCTTTTTTTATGCCTAGAGTGGCATACAGGTTTACTTTAAGTTCTATGTCTTTTTGGAAAGGAATGGATTCTAGAAGCTGCTACTTGATCCTCTGTACATACTTTTACAAAGTGCTATAAACTCGATTCTTTCTTAAGGTCTAGATCATGTTTTGCTAGGATCACTCTCTAGGGTCTTCTGGACCCTTTTCCTTCCACCTCTCAAATATAGTTAGCTATGGTAATCTACCCATACAGCTAAGGCTACTGCAGCAGTGATCAATATGAAAAACAAAGTACAGTTGTATAACTTTAACATTAAGTAATAGCGGATGTCCGAATGATCTGTGCCACAATAGCTGTTCCCTCCTTCATGAAAGCTCTAAAGGGCTTCCTGCCCAAACTTGTCTTTTAGTCAGCTCAGCTGGAGCTGCTCAACAGTCTGGTCATGTGGAAGGTGCCCTGAAGCTTTGGAAGTTGGCTGGCTATTATATTCTTGGCAGGATATAACCCATATAGCTAAGACTACTGCAGCAGTGATCATTCTAACATCTACTGTTATGGTAAGTTCAACTTCTACAACTGTACTTTATGTTAGGTTTTACATACCCAACTGTACATTGCTTGCCTTTCTGTTTATGCTGCCCTCTAACGTCTTCAGCTCGAGATTGCAACAAGCTCATCCAAGGGGTTATTGGACTGCTTGAAGAGATCTGATAGAAGACTTCCTTCAACTTAATCCAAGAACACGTATTAATACTTTGTTATACTGACTTCTAACTGTACAAGAGCCAACTAAATACATGGGTCGATTATGGGTCATATTTTCCAAGTGTCCAGGTTTGTTTTTATTATGTAGTTAGAAATTTAACATGGATATACACAAATTGCTACTGAAAGACATTTTTGGCCACTGAATGACAAGCCACGATATCCATTGAGATTAATTGCTGGCTGATGCCAAAATCTGTACTGCCCCAACATAACAATTGGTTATTGTACTCAACTTCTCATGCCATCCACTGTCTAACCCACCTCGTTAACAACATTTTTGATTTGTCCGAGATTCGTACAGCTCTACCTGCCTTTTACTAAAAACAGCAAATCAGTTATTCATAATTTGTCAAAGCACCTTACCCATGACCATTGAGGCCGTGGTGGTGCAGTGGTTAGCATTGTAACCTCACAGCAAGAGGTTCACTGGTTTGATTCTCAGCTGGAGTGCCTTCTGTGCGGAGACTGCATGTCCTCCCTGTGGTCAAGTGAAATGTGTGCCCTCAGTGAAGGTTGTGCTCTGGGCTGGCAACTCAGCACTGTAAAATCCACTGTCAATCAACAGCAGACTAGTGATCTACTGTGGTGACCCCTAACTGGGGAAAGCCAAAAGAATGACCTTAACCATTGATGTGGCACGGGACATTAACTCATGTACCATGCTTATATAATCAGTTCAGCACACTGTAAATCATTTTGCATCACTGTCATTGAACCACTTATATAACCCATTCAGCACATTCTAAATCCACTTTGTATCACTGTTATCATTTTTCATCAAGTCATTGTTGTATTTAATAAAAGTACAAAGGTATCAGGTGGATTAAATGGCCTCTGCCGTGTGTTTATTGCCAGTTAATGCTAATGACCCTTACTGATTGAAGCCAATTATTTTGAGATATGCGCAAGGCAGGAATTTCAAGAGAGGCCATTTCTTTACTTTATAGCAGTGCCCTAAACACTACAGAGCAACAGACAGCACTGTCGATACCCAGCCCTATTACTCTTACCCACCGCATAACAATTTTGTCAATTCCTCTGGGCCACTTTATAATCTGCTAAGGCACCATTGCCAGGCTCATAAGTCCCCTGGCAACAATCCCCTGGGGCTGTCTGACATGTGGACTGTCCAGCTATAGAGTCCTGAGACCTTCTCCCCATTTACCTTGGCCTCCCTTACCTTTTCTGCCTTCTGCTTACATGACTGCAACAACCTAGCCTAACCTGTCTATCTCACCCAGAGGAGAAGGCAAAAATCTGAAAATCCACTGGGGAAAAAACAGGAAATTCCATCTCGACCACTAATATGATCACCTTTGCAGGTCAACGGGTCCCTTAACTACCTTTCAGCTGACCCTAAACTGACTGCCAACTTCCTCCTGCTTTTAGAAGGGGGTGGGTTAGGTGGGGAAAAGCTGCCATGGTACAGATCAAAAAGACTGATTTGCTTTGTTCCCAGCCTTTTCAATATTACCCAGGAAGAGGTCATTCCACCCTAACCCTCCTTACCTATCCTGTCCCTACCTGTTCATCCACCCCCCTCCCCACCTCTGAAACCTGAGTACGAGCTGACCTGCCTCAGACAAATGATGGCTTGCTGCAACCTGGGTAGCCAGCCATTGTCCAAGATTGGTACAGCTCTAACTGCCTTGTACTAAAAACCTTCTACTAAAAATAGCAAATCACTTACTCAAAGTTTGTCAAAGCACCTTACCCATGGGATGTTAACTCATGTACCACACTTATATATAACCAGTTCAGTGCATTGTAAATCCACTTTGCATCATGTCATTGTTATATTTAATAAAAACACAAAGGCATCAGGTGGATTAATTGGCCACAGCCATGTGTTTACTGCCAGTTACTGCTAATGACCCTTACCGATTGAAGCCAATTATTCTAAGATGTGCACAAGGCAGGAATTTCAGGGACGCCATTTCTTTACTTCATAGCAGTGAGTGCTCTTAAGACTACAGAGCAAAAGACAGCACTGCTGATATCTGGTCCTTCTGTTTAATCTTACCCACTGCATAACAATTTTCTCAATTCCACTGGGCCATCTTACAATCTGCCAAGGAGCCATTGCTGGGCTGATAAGTCCCCTGGCAACAACCCCTTGGGGCTGTCTAGCCTGTGGAAGGTTCAGCTAAAAAGTCTTGAGACCTCTACCCCCCACTTGGCCTCCCTTACCTTTCCTGCCTTCCACCACAGAAGGGAAAAGTATTCCTCCATTCTGCATACTACTCTAAGTGTAGGCCCTTCCATGCTAACACGGCTTGTAATTTCACACAGAACACATTCATCTTCTGACAGTTGAACCCCATCCCCGTCATACCTATCTGGCCACCTGACCTGAATACCAGGGTGAGAATTGTACAGCCCACTAATGTTCCTTAACAACTTATCCATAGTATTATTATTAATTCACCCCCTCATCCTCTCCACTGCTTCAATGGACCTAGCCCTCTTCCACTTTCTTCTCTGTACCACTTCTGGCCAACTGATAATAGCCTGTGGCCAGCAGTCATGCATATAATTTACCTCTTGCACTATCAAACCAACCAAATCTTGCATTGGAAGCTGGCAAATATCATTAGCCCCTAAATGTAACACAATGGCTATAGGAGATTTTCCAGTTGTGGCTGCTTCTTACAACACTACCGTAAACTGATGCCATTACATGCCTGATACCCCAAACCAGACTGCCTCATAAGAAACTCAATTCCATCTACAAAAGGCTTTTTCAAACTATTGCACTACCATTCTGTTATTCCATTTTTAAATAGTATCACAAAGACAAACTATTGGTCAGAACAGCTCCACCCAATTAGCATATATAATTAATTAATAACGCAGCTCAAATATAGTGCTAGATTTAAAATTGCCATTTAAGACAAAAATATGTATACAAAATAATACTAGTACAACAGACATAAAAAGATTCATGAAAACAATTACATAAAAACATATATATTATAAAAAATATGTATACTAATGTATAAAAAATACATTAAAAATACATTAAAAATCGTATGAGGGTTTAGAATGCTCTATCTATGTGTTGATTGTGCATACCCTTTCCTAGACAGAGAGTCCTATCATACATCATTTTAACCTTTCTATACAAAATCTAAAATCTAAAAATCTATATGGTTTAGTGGAAATTCATACCTAAACTAAATACTAGAAATATATATATATCTCATGTCTGTATAATAAATGACCACAATACTATCATGGTAGAAGAAGGCCTAGATCTAAAAAGGCAGGAAATTACTAGGAACTCACACTAAGTAGGACATGGAACATATATGTGTGCAAGTATACTAAACAAACTCTAGATTCAGATAGAAGAAACCAAACCAACTATCCAAACTATATAATACAAACACTGTCTAAATAATTTCATATTTTCATCTAACCGCCATACACATGATCCCATGCAGTCAAACTCAACTGCAGTGTTGAAAACCATTTCAAGGTTTAAACAACCGTTTCTTACGTAATACAGGATTCAATTGCACTCTGTCATTCAAACCTGGGTACCTGTCAGATCTCATCCTGATGATCCATTTCAGTTCGCATTCTAACAGGTAGTTATCAATATCACCCCCTCTGACATTAGGTTCTACTCTCTGTATCACACGGAAGTCAAAATAATGATCCGGTCCAGTATTTTTAACATGTTTCGCCAAGGCATTGTTCATAGAGCCTAGGCGTATGTGATAGACATGATCTCTTATTCTTTCTCTCAATTGTCTCGATGTTTTCCCTATATAGAAAACGTCACAATAAACACATGTGGCTAAATACACAACATGCATGCTCTTACAACATGTTCTTGTTTCAAACTTATACTCAAAATGTGTGACCGGATGAATGAACCCCATGTCAGTATTCACAAACTGACATTGGTTACATTCATTACAGGGACTTGTATTGAAGACTTCATTCACAGTATATACGTCATGTCTAAAAGACCTATGACATAACTTTCGTTTAAGGTTCGGTTTATTCTTGTACACAAAATTAGGATCTGGTCCTACCACATTATCAATGTCCTGATCTAATTTAAAAATGTCCCAGTGTTTAACTATTATTTCCTTAATCTCTTTGACATCCCGTGTAAAATATAAGGGAAATCTAACACTATTACTTTTTTCTTCCCCCTTGGGGTAGGTCACATCCACCCATTCAGAAAAATATGGGCATGCTTTACTGTTCCTTAACTCCTGAACAACTTTAACCTTCCTATCTATATCCAATTCACAATACCCTCTTTCCAAAAACCTATTTGTTAAACTCTTAATTTCTTCTGTATAACCCGAGGTGGTAGGGTTTAACCTAGAAGCTCTCATCATTTGTCCCTTTACAATATTGTCAAACACAAACCTTGGGTGCATGCTACTTCTATGCAGCAGCGTATTCTTATAACACGGTTTTCTGTGGATACTAGTATTCAAAATACCATTCTGTAATCTATACAAATTAACATCTAGATAGGAAATATATTCCTCAGAATAATTCATTGTAAATTTAAGGAAGTCAGTCATAGCATTCATCTCACCAACAAAAGATAGTAGGGATTCTTCTGACCCCTTCCAAATTAAAAAGAGGTCATCAACAAACCTCCGATAAAAACCAACATTATTCCTAAAAGACACATTCTTTAAAAGTGACTCATTCTCCCAATCAGCCATCACCAGGTTGGCGTAGCTATTGGCACATGAAGTGCCCATAGCTACGCCATCCTTTTGAACATAAACCTCTTCACCATACATAAACACATTATTCTGGAGAACAATTTCCAGAAATAACGTAACCAAATCCATAGTTCTTACATCGAAATCAGTCCTAGCATTCAGATATCGTTTCATCCTATGGATGCCTTCCTTATTAGGTATCACTGTAAACAAGCTGATCACATCCAGTGTCACTAAAATGAAACGTTGTTGACTATCTAATCCTTTAACATACTCATACAAATCCAGAAGGAATTGTTTGCTATCTCTAAGGGTAAACTGATTCTCATCTACAACCGGTCTTAAATGATGCTCAAGAAAAATGGAGAATGGTTCAGTCACCCACCCTTGACTCGCGACAATAGGTCGCATCGGTGGCTTTTCTAATGACTTATGAACTTTCGGCAAACCTTGGATTATAGGAATCAACGGTTTGTTAACTCTCAAAAAACCAAATAATGTTTTAGATATCAACCCAGACTTAACCAATTCATCTAGAGCATCATAAATCTGATAAATTTTCACCTCCACATCTTCCATTTTTATTTTTTGATAAAAATTCCCATCACTAAGTAACTCCTCCATGAACTTATCATAATCTGTCTTATTCATTATTACTACCGGTCCCCCTTTATCTGATGGTCTAATAGCTAAAGAGTAGTCATCACATAATGTCCTCAGAGCTTGTCTCTGTAAAAACGTAAGGTTTTGTTTCATTTTATATGTTCTATTTCGTTTCCTGTCATTATAAAACTCATGTAAGTCATTCTCGACTAATTTCGAGTAGGTGTCTAGGAGTGGGTGTAATACAGGTGTATACACACTATTTGGACGAAACACTTCCCTCCCTACTGACAGACCATCATCATCACTTCCAAACTCTAATTTTAATTGTACCTTTCTGACAAACAGTTTAACATCTATAACTGAGTCAGTAACATCACTATCTCGTGTTGGGATAAAACTGAGCCCTTTATTCAGGACTTCTTCCTCATATTTGCTTAATAACCTACTGGACAAGTTTATTACTAATGACTCTGAACTCTTTCCCACATTTTCTTCAACGTATGACCTGTTGGTTCTTCTCCTGAGCCCTTTCGTTTGTATCTGCCCCTGCTCCGAGACCTCTGTCTCCCTGTAAAGCGGGAGGCAGAGATCGGGAAAGGGGCTTGTTGTATAGTGTTGTAATTCCCTCCATCCACACCGGATGAATGATTATTCACAACTTTCTTCCTAACAGACACTCCCTCTATAACTGGGTGTTCATTATTTACTACATTAGAACCAACCCCCTCTTGTACTAATGTATTAATCGTTCCCACAACATTTTCTATCGTCCCTTCCGTTCCCCCATTTCCACTAACTGGAATGCAAGTTTGTTCATTAACTGTAACACATGCTTGTTCACTCACTACCATACTGGTAGATGTAGGACAAGCATTAGTAGTAGAATGTTGATTAACAATGGGTCCTACTATGGAACCCCTTTTATTTCTATACAATTCATTCGTACCACAATCAGGAACAGAATTATTGATATTGTTGAAACGCGGCCATGTGAAGACATGGCCGTTTTTAAAATCTTTAATGTCTCTAAACAGTTTGTTCCTCTTTTGTTCTAACAGTCTTTTCTCATAAATATGTACATTGTCCATTAATCTATCAAGTCTCTTCTCGACTCTACTTGTTGAAAACTTGGACATAATCAAAGTCAATTCTTCATTTACTTTAATACGGAGGGCTTCCTCCTCAGACATATGGAAGTCATTCAACAGCCTCATATAGTCATAACTTAATTTCAGATTTAAACGTTGCCATTTCAAAAGTAATTCCGGTTCTGAATTACCTGAAGTAGGCATCTTTAAGATGCAGAGTCCTCGTGGCACAACTTCTTTCACTATACAAGCCTCGAAATGCTGCCGTTGCAGCTGCAGCCTCTTTAGCTTAAGTAGATCTAATTCCAACTGATATAGCAGCATAGTGAGTTCCGCATCATCAGTCATCGTTCCCTCATTCGAGTCGGCCGATAAATCTGGTTCGTAACATAACAAGAGGTTCTCTCGCCCAGCTACAGAATCAAGAAGGCGCATAGCCTTCCGGTTCAATGCTCCATCCTCATCCGGTCTATACGGCAGTTCAATGTTGTTCTCCCTCACGCTCTCAGCCATCTCTCTTTGGTGGTACTCAATAATAGCAAAAAGACAAAATACAGCACAAACCACCCAAGAGATAAACGCTCCTGCTTGAAACAATTAGATAAAAAGCACACTGATATCTCTCATGCAGGTCCGAAAACGGCTGGAACTTCGTTAAAATATTGCTTTCAGACAGTCCAAGTGATATAACTTTCAGTCCTCAAAGACAACGACAACCAGGATAGTTCTGTTTAAAGTTTATTTGTGCACAGTGAGCGCTTTCACCCGAAGGCTTTTTCAAACTATTGCACTACCATTCTGTTATTCCATTTTTAAATAGTATCACAAAGACAAACTATTGGTCAGAACAGCTCCACCCAATTAGCATATATAATTAATTAATAACGCAGCTCAAATATAGTGCTAGATTTAAAATTGCCATTTAAGACAAAAATATGTATACAAAATAATACTAGTACAACAGACATAAAAAGATTCATGAAAACAATTACATAAAAACATATATATTATAAAAAATATGTATACTAATGTATAAAAAATACATTAAAAATACATTAAAAATCGTATGAGGGTTTAGAACGCTCTATCTATGTGTTGATTGTGCATACCCTTTCCTAGACAGAGAGTCCTATCATACATCATTTTAACCTTTCTATACAAAATCTAAAATCTAAAAATCTATATGGTTTGGTGGAAATTCATACCTAAACTAAATACTAGAAATATATATATATCTCATGTCTGTATAATAAATGACCACAATACTATCATGGTAGAAGAAGGCCTAGATCTAAAAAGGCAGGAAATTACTAGGAACTCACACTAAGTAGGACATAGAACATATATGTGTGCAAGTATACTAAACAAACTCTAGATTCAGATAGAAGAAACCAAACCAACTATCCAAACTATATAATACAAACACTGTCTAAACTATATAATACAAACTAAACAAACTCTAGTATACATAGGTCATAGGTCTTTTAGACATAGGTCTTTTAGACATGACGTACATACTGTGAATGAAGTTTCTAATACGAGTTTCTGTAATGAATGTAACCAATGTCAGTTTGTGAATACTGACATGGGGTTCATTCATCCGGTCACACATTTTGAGTATAAGTTTGAAACAAGAACATGTTGTAAGAGTACGCATGTTGTGTATTTAGCCACATGTGTCTATTGTGACGTTTTCTATATAGGGAAAACGTCGAGACAACTGAGAGAAAGAATAAGAGATCATGTTTACCATATACGCCTAGGCTCTATGAACAACGCCTTGGCGAAACATGTCAAAAACACTGGACCGGATCATTATTTTGACTTCCGTGTGATACAGAGAGTAGAACCTAATGTCAGAGGGGGTGATATTGATAACTACCTGTTAGAATGCGAACTGAAATGGATCATCAGGATGAGATCTGACAGGTACCCAGGTTTGAATGACAGAGTGCAATTGAATCCTGTATTACGTAAGAAACGGTTGTTTAAACCTTGAAATGGTTTTCAACACTGCAGTTGAGTTTGACTGCATGGGATCATGTGTATGGCGGTTAGATGAAAATATGAAATTATTTAGACAGTGTTTGTATTATATAGTTTGGATAGTTGGTTATATCACTTGGACTGTCTGAAAGCAATATTTTAACGAAGTTCCAGCCGTTTTCGCACCTGCATGAGAGATATCAGTGTGCTTTTTATCTAATTGTTTCAAGCAGGAGCGTTTATCTCTTGGGTGGTTTGTGCTGTATTTTATTCCATCTACAAAAGGATGAGACCAACCTACCCTGGACCCAACGATGTAGCTTCCAAATACAAGAATGACACACTATCCAAATATACTTCTGATCCGATGATGCGTGGGCTGAAACACAAAAAATAATAGTTAAGGTTGCTTACACCTCACATAGCATTTATAAGCATTAGACTTCCTCCTGCACAGGCTCTTAATGTCAGCCTGTGATGCCTCAACGTATGTGCATATGAAGCTGCGCCTATCCAAAAAGAATGTAACGTATATCTATCTGTGTCTAACCACACAGCTTAACAGCCTCCCTTAAGACTGCCCTAACCTGATATGTGTAAGAGGATCACCTTACTGATGACAAAAGAATGGACCATCTAACATACCCCAGCAGTTGCTTTACTCCAACATAAGCCAACTTCCATTCCAAACTCTTTGTGGTTACAACTCTTACCCACTGACCTTTCCCTTCTTCATCCGTTTTAGATTTAGCCATATAAACCCACATGTCTTCGCCAAACACGTGCTCATGTGCCAAAGGCAAAATCCTGTATTGACCTTTCTTATGTCCTACCTCATTTTCCACAGGGACAGGGTTTCTTTGACAACTAATCCTTCTTTTATGCCTAAAGTACTATCCAAGTTTATTTAAGTTCCATGTCATTTTGGAAAGGGATGGATTATAGAAGCTCCTATTTCGTCCTCTGTGCATACTTTTATAAAGCACCATAAACTGGATTTTTTCTCAAGGTCTAGATCATGCTTTGCTGGGATCACTTTCCTAGGGTTCTTGGACCCTTCTCCTTCCACCTCCCAAATATAGTTAGCTATGGTAATCTACCCATACAGCTAAGGCTACTGCAGCAGTGATCAATATGAAGAACAAGGTGGCCTAATGGTTAAGGTGTTTGTCTTACAAACACAAGGTGCTGGGTTTGAGTCTCACAAGGGATAACTGACTAGGCTTAAAATGGCTTGCAAGGGCAGTTAGCTTAGTACTAATCTATGAATCTATGAACAAAGTACACTTCTGTTAGTTGAATTTACCATAGCAGTAGTTGTCCGAATGACCAGTGTCACAGTAGCCACCCCCCCTTTTTTTTCTGTGCGTGTTTTTTATGCCAGGGTGTGCACATTTAATCTGATGTTGTAAATCACCGATACGTCCATTTCCAAGCTCGCTTCAGCCAAAAACTCTCAGCTAAGACCTACTCATAATGCCCCTCTCCTAGTTACTCCAGATCTCATTTGCCGCATTCCTAGTCAGACGTGCTAGCCATCTCTCTCAAAGCTAAGTAGAAATTGGTTAATTTTAAGACAGTTTTTCTTCAAAATTATTTAAATTTTAGTCAAGTTAGCCTTTTCTCACTGTCGCCTATAACCTAGGCCTATTTCCTACCCTTTTCCTTGGTAATTTAATTTTTTACCTTTATTGGTACTGTCCCTCTCTCCTATCTTTGACAGGCCTTTCCTTTTTACTGGTGGTATTTTTTTAAAATAACATCATTGGTATTTTCTCCCTTAAAATTTCTATAGGATAGCCTTGTTGCCTTACTATGTCAGACAAAGCTAAGTTGGGATTTAAACAGTATGACAAGTGTGGACGTAAGATGCCTAACTCAGATACAAATGTTTGTTGTGTGTACTGTTTGGGCGTGGATCATATTTAAGCTGACTGTGACATTTGTGCTAGATTTAGTAATTGTACACTAGCAGAATGTAAAAATAAACTTATATTAAAAAGATTACTCAAGACACCTTTTTCAGAGACTCTATCTGGGTCGGAGGTCTCAGAAGATCCCACTGGGGAGCCACCCTGGAAGAAATTGTGCAAGAGGAAACACCTTGATTCACCAGAGGAATCTATCACCGAAGACACTGATTGTGATGAGGGGGAAGGGTCCCCACGGTCTTCCCCAGATGACATCTCATTCGGAGACATGCTCGAAATCCTCAAGCAGCGGGGAGACTGGAAGTCCTATAACCCTTCTTCTGAGGAATCGGTCTTCCTCTAGGCCTTCCATGCCCAGCCATCTACTTCCTGGGTGACTCCACCGGCAGATGACCTTGTTAAAATCATTGTGCAGTGTGCCTGGTAGGACCTGGACAATGTAGAACCTGTCCCTCAGAGGCCAGACAAAAAATTTTATCTACACCTGAAGACCAGCCCCACTAATCCTAGCAGTTGACAGTTGATTCTATGGTCGTGGCGGCGGCCACCAAGAGGGAACTGGCATAAGATAGTTCCACCATCCATCCTCCAAACAGAGAGTCTGGGACCATGGACAGACTAGGGAAACGGACCTATGCTTCAGCAACATTCGCCATTCAGTCGCTGTACTATCTGGCACACTTTACTCACCTCCAAAGAGACCTAAATTCCGAAATGTCTCCCTCTTTGGTGGGGTACTGCCTGATGAGGTGAGTGATACTGTCGCCTCACAACTAGCTACCCTTAAATCCATCTCAAACTCCACGATGCATTTGATATCTCACTCCACCGAGGGGGCAGCTCGAGCTGCCTCACCAGGCGTGGTCATGAGACATAATGCTTGGATGCAGTTGTGTGACTTCGCAAACCCCTTTAAATCTTCCTTTGTCAATGCACCTGTCGACGAAATTGCACTTTTTGGACCCAAAGTATGAGACACACTTACATGTAGTGAGAAAGACGGAAAGACCCTGTCTGCTGTGAGCAAACACCTTTCCAACCCTCAGAGGTCCTACTCCAGGAACCAGAAGAGAGGAAATATGTGGTTCAAGAAATCCCAAGGACCTTTTCGTGACACTCGTGGTGAACGATCCCCCCGGGGCAGAGAAGGCAACTCATATAGAAGACGTCTCTTTTGGGGGAGAGAGGGTCCGCGTAACCAGAGCGCTAGAGATTCTTTCTCCTGCAGACCCTACCAGCGCTCCTGAACAGTGGCCAGATTGCTTTCCTCTGGAAGCAGTCAGGGGTCATTTTTCTCTGCATCTACCAGCCTAGTATCTGATTACTACCGATGTTTGGATGCAGAGAATAATATCCAGAGGCTACCAAATACCATTCAATTTAAATCCCATCCCCGATGTACCACCCAATCAGAGGGAATTAGCAGTCTTAGAAATAGAAAAGCTGCTAAGGAAAAGAGTCATCCAATGAGTACCACAAGACCAGACAGGATCCAGGTTTTACTCGAGGTTCCTTTTAGTGACAAAAAATGACAGGGGACTGGAGACCAATCCTGGATCTCAGTCTTTTGAATAAATTTATCAAACTTCAAAATTTCCGGATGGTCATAATACAGTCCATTCTTCCCTTCCTAGGGAGGGATAACTGGATGTGTTCTATAGACCTCCAGGACACGTACTACCACATAAAGATGGATCACTGCTCCTAGAGGGTTCTCCGCTCCCAGTTGGGAGCCGATCACTACCAGTTCAGGGCACTGCCATTCGGTCTCTTGAAAGCCCCTCAAGTGTTCACCAAATATATGGCAGTTGTGGTAGCTCATCTTTGACTACAAGGATTTCAGGTGCTTCCCTATCTAGACGATTGGCTCCTTACCGCTTCGACCAGGAATCTTCTTACACTCAAGGTCTCGCTCTCTGCTTGGGGATTACAATCAACAAGGAGAAATCTCAATGTCTCCAATGAAGACACTGGAATTCATTGGAGTGGTCTTCGACACAACATCCTGTCAAGCTTCTCTCCCCCTCACAGGTTTTCGAACATAACACACCAAATCCAAGACCTTCTTCCTCAGACCTACTTACCAGCATGTCTTGTACTGCAACTCTTAGGCTCCACGGTTGCTGCCATTACGTTGGTATCACTGGCGAGACTGCACGAGAATCCTACAGTGGCACCTTTCCGCTCAATGGTCATTGCTAATTTACCCACTTAACCACATGATACGTCTTTCAAACCGTTGCAAGGAAGAAATGTTATGGTGGATGAACCCACAAATGAATCTTTAGTGTTGACCATCCTGTCTTCCCCAGCCCACGGCCACGGTGACCACAGATGCTTCCCTGTTAGGGTGGGGGTGGGGGGGTGGGGGGTGGGGGGCACTTCCAAGGAAAGACTGTCCAAGGCACCTGGTCCCCCATGGAGGCCAATTTGCACATAAATGTCCTGGAACCGAGGGCAGTTCCCCTAGCATTGCAAGTGTTCCATGCGTTCCTACCCTCTGGGACCATTGCAATTCAGTCAGTCAACATGTCAGTCATCTGGTACATCAACAAGCAAGGCGGAACCAGGTCTTACCCTGTATCGGGAAGTCATGAGGATTTGGCACTGGGCGATAGCTTCCAACCACTTCCTTATAGCAACACACATTCCCGGGAGTTCCAACCTTATTGCGGACAATCTGAGCAGGAACATCCTGATGCCTCACGAGTGGTCCCTCAACACTGTAACAGCGGATTGGATCTTCCAATGCTGGGGCAAGCCTTGCTGTGACCTGTTTGCTCCCCATCAAACTACAAATGCAGAAGCTACTTTGCCCTGACCCCCCCTCAGGGGGAACCATCAAGGGACACTCTAACGCACAATTGGCCACCGGGTCTTCCCTATGACCTCATCTGATTCACAGTCCGTGGATCCTGAATCATTCCCAAGACATGTTATCTCATTCTCAGGGACTGATTCATCCGAACCTGCACAGTCTCAAGCTCACAGTTTGGTTCCTTCACTTCCAGTGATTGCCAGGCTGTCTGACATCCCATCTCCAGTTTGTGAAATTCTTCTGGCTTCACACAAACCTTCCACTAGGAAAGTTTATTCTAGTAAATGGACTAGGTTCTCTATTTGGGCCAAAGATCAGAACTTAGACCCTTTCTCTATGCCTATTCAAAAGATCCTACAGTACCCGACTACTGTTTTTGCATGCAGGAACCTCAGCTTCGACGATCACTGCACATTTAGCAGCTATCGTCAATTTTCATAATGATTTTGCAAGAGCTTTTTGAAAGGAGTATTACATGTTAAACCTCCGGTCAAGCCTCCCTTAGAACCCTGGGACTTGACTTTGGTACTTCAGTCTCTCACAGGTTCTCCTTTCGAGCCTTTTGATTCATGTGATTTGCAATTTTTGTCATGGAAAACCTTACTTCTAGTAGCACTTACCTCAGCGGGAAGAGTATCTGAGCTGCAAGTGTTCACTGTCAGTAGACTTTACTTGATCTTCCACATGGATAGGGTGTCCCTTCGTACTGACCCTTCTTTCTTGCCCAAGGTCATATCTGGCTTTTCCATTAATCAATCTATTGACCTGCCAGTTTTCTTCTCTCAGCATTCTAACAGAGGGGAGTACCTTTTGCACACCCTTGATATGCATCGGCAGCTTTGTTGTTATTTGGACAGGACTAAATCTTTCAGGAAAACAGATCAACTGTTTGTGGCCTTTGCAGGACCCAGATTGGGTAAACCTGTTTCCAAAGTGACTTTATCCTCCTGGCTTAGAAACGTCATTACCTTTATCTACCAACAGAATAAGCTATGCTTACCTTCCGGAATAAAGGCTCATTCTACCAGATCTATGGCTACTTCTACAGCATTTCATTCCAGAGCTTCTATGGATGATATCTGCACAGCAGCCACTTGGGCAAGACCTCATACCTTTATATCTCATTACAAACTGGATTTCGCCTCCAGAGAATGGGCATCTTTTGGTTCTATGGTGCTCAGGAATATCCTTCCTTAGGGCCACCCAGCACTCAAGTAGCTGGGGACTCGGTCCTAATGGTAATGAATAAACAAATTATTTACAACATCATCTAAAGAAGTTATGTCTTACCATAACATTCCATCTGTGTTGTAGATCTTTATTCATTCATTACTTCCTGCCCTCCTTCCCCCTGCCTGGACTCCTGGTGGACTTTAGGAACTCCTGGTTAGGGAATTTGCTCAGACAGAGCCTCCTAGTATTTTTTTTTCTTTTACTACATCTATTCGCTAAGGGTGGGCAAACTCGATCTGAAGTAACTAGGCAAGGGGCATTATGGGTAGGTTTTGGCTGGCACGAGCTTGGAAACGGCCATATTGGTTCCAATGAAGGAACTGAGGTCCTAATGGTAATGAATGAACAAAGATCTACAACACAGATGGAAAGTTATGGTAAGACATGACTTCATTTTTTTGGCATTCCTAACTTTGCCCGTTTAGGGCTCTTCATCCCTCCCTCTTCTGGCAGGAAAGTTCTGAAGGGCTTTTTGTCTTTTAATCAGATAAGCAGGAGCTGCTTGACAGTTTGGCCATGTGGAAGGGCTGACGCTTTGGAAGTTGGCTGGTTGTTGTATCCTTGGCAGGATATAACCCATATAGCCAATGTTACTGCAGCAGTGATCATATTACTGTTATGGTATGTTCTAACTTATTCAACCGTACTTATACTAAATTTAGTTACCAAACAGCACGTTAGACCTCTTTCTATTTATGCTGCCCTCTAACGTCCCAGCTCGAGACTGCAACGAGCTCGCCCCAGGGGATATTGGGCTGCTTGAAGAAATCTGAGAGATTTCCTTCAACTTAATCCAAGAACGCCTATTAATACCGTAGTATATTAACTTCTAATTGTACAAGAGCCAAATAAATACATCGGTACATTTAGGGTCATTTTCCCAAGTGCCCGGTCTGTTTTTAATTTTGCAGTTAGAAATTTTACGTCGATACACACACACTTGCTACCGAAAGATGCTTTTAGTCACAGAATGACAAACTGCCCTGTCCGTTAACAAGAATTGTCGGCTGATGCCACTATCTGCACCGCCCCAACATAACAATTGGTTATTGCGCTCAACTTCTCACGCCCTCCACTGTCTAACCCACCTGGTTCACAATATTTTTGATTAGTCTCCTGCTCCCTCCAACCTACCTCTGTCAATTCAATATTTTCCTTTAATTTCTGCCTATTCCCACAAAGTCCGACACTTGTTCACAGCCCCCAAGGGGTGTTTGGAAAACATGGCGACTGCAGTGTGTTCTTCTAGTCATGGAAGTGGTAGTTCAGAGATTGTCCGGGGACAGGTTTTTGATGTTGGCCCGCGGTACACGAACCTCTCGTACATCGGGGAGGGCGCATACGGCATGGTGTGGTAAGTACTGTTTGGGAGATAAGCTTCCATGAAGAAAAAAGAGCAGTGGCACCTCCGCAAGTAACGGACACTGACTACTGTTTCTTCCCTAGGCTTGTCGGAAAATCGTGTATTTATTGAAAAATGCTTTCCTGCCTGTTAGAATTTGTGACTTCTTGAGTTAAACCCGCGTTGTAAGGTTCTTAAAAGTGATCGTTTCAGGTATCAACCCTCCCTAAACTCAATGGAACTGGCTGTGATCGGACTTGCATGTATTCTACAGGTACTCCTGCAGTATTACCTGTGGCTTGGGGATCATTGCACCCTAAGAATTTATCTGACTGCTCTTGGAATTCGTGCCATTACACAGAATATATTTTTGTGAGACTGTAAGGGAGGGGAATCAATTGCAGAATTGGAAGACGCTTCTCAAACTGCTGCCGTTTTCGTGGGTTCACCCATTTCCCCTTTCTGCAGCTTGTGCTGGTGTTTGACGCATCTCTCTGGAGTGCACCTCATTTTTGGGGAAACGGGTTCTTATTCAGAGTCTTAAAAAGTACATATACTTCCCTGTTACACACTGAAGGGGTTAAATCCTACAGCAAGTGTTAGTTTTAAAACATATCAATGGTATGTAATACTGAAATCGTATTAATTTGTCACAAGAATATTTTAAGTATGAAGTAACCCACTTTTGCTGTCGTGAGCTTCCTAGCCGCAATTGGTGGTAAGCTGTCGGGGTTCCCCATTTTGCCCATTTGTTCCACACTTTGGGAATGGAAGGTTGTTGGGGCGTACTGTAGCATTTGAGCCGTTTTATTGATTTTTGGTAGCTGTTTAGAAAACTGCTGCAGGTGTACTTTGTGATTTGTATTAATTTTGGAGGTTGATGTGATAAAGAACGGCACCACCCTTAACCTTATTTGCAATCACGCTGCTGCCATTGCTTTAGCGAACTACTTTGTGAGGTGGCTCTTTCTTTATCCTAAAACTTTTGTCAGAGCTGACTGATTAGATGTAACCCCAGTACCATTATCTAGGTGCCATGGTGGTGCATCTCTCTCCTCTTGCTTTTCAGTGGTCCTCTGTACAGCGATGGGTTTTTCCTTCTGTTGACAATATTTTATTAATAGTTATTGAGCTTTAAATATCCAGTATTTCCGACTCTCAAGATCTTCGTGCAAGAAATCTGGACAAAGTATAAAATAATGGGATGGGGGGGGGGGGGGATGGACAAAGGCCCCACAATGTGGGTAGAATCTAAATATTAGAGTTACAAACTTAGAAATCTGCTAGAATAATAGGATTTGCTTGCATGCATGCATTTTTCTGAGGTATGAAGTCTGTATTTCAAATGTATGTCGCTATTTAGTGACTTCAGTACTCTGATTTGCCAGAAAAGTGTAAAACTTCAGGAGGAACAGATTGAAGAAAAAAATCTAGATAGTTGAGAGGTATGTTGCATCGTGTTCCTATTTTTGTAGTATTGGTGGAAACTGGATTGAGAATTGAACATGTGTACTGAAACAGCATATTCTTTTTGTGTGGTAAACTGGTTAAAACGTATAGGCTTTTAATGGGGTGGGAGATTAAACGTGTGATTCTTCTGTAGTTTCTATTTGTATGTGACAAGTAACTGGCTACAGGTGAAATGGTGCTTTTTTGTGTGTGTGCTTTACACTTTTCTTACAGCGTACGTGTGCACATTTTGTGTTAGCTGATGTATTGCAGAGATGTTGTTGACCTTGGGGATTGTTTAAGTTGTGGGCCATAAAGGTGATCATCATGTCCTCAAGTTTCCTCACATGTATGAATTTAGTTGTTTGTTGTGTTGGTGCGGAGGAGCAGATAATGCCCTTATGAGCCACGGGTATCAAACTTAAGTGGCTGTTGGTCATACCTCTCAACTGTCCAGAATTTTCTTATGGCAAACATTTGAGTTTCAGACTTCATATCATTTAGAAATGCATGCTAATGTAAAATAAATATATATATATATATATCCTCCCATTATTTTTGCCTTTGTCGAGGTGTGCTGGTTTCTCCCACCTACCTCGACATCGCACCTGCAGCAGAACACTTTGCAATTTCTCTGCCAGTTTTCTGCTTTTATTTGGCTCCTAGGCACTGCAGATTACGTTGGCTTTAAATTAAGAAAGTGAACCACCAAACCACAGGTAAAGTCCTGTTTCTGTGGTCTCTTCTGGAAAAGAGGATACTTCAATTAGCATTTAATTTACTTGCTGCTGCTGTAACCACAACAATGCCCCTTTTACAAAGAAAGCTATACTTGTATTGTGTACATCACCCAAGTGTAGGTGTGTTGGGTAAGGGGGTGTCACCTCGCCTATTGTGTACATCACCCAAGTGTAGGTGTGTTGGGTAAGGGGGTGTCACCTCGCCTATTGTGTACATCACCCAAGTGTAGGTGTGTTGGGTAAGGGGGTGTCACCTCGCCAGTTTAACAGCACTGATAACTGGATACACTTTCTCTGAGGTGTGAGGCTGCTGATGTAACCATATGATCAAACTCAGGTCTCTGTGACAAGTGTTCCTAAATCAAGAGAGAGGAAGAATATTTGAATATGGAGATAAATACTTTGTGCGCACTTGTGTGTTGGGTCTGTCTGATGCTGTAGTTGACTAAGGCATGGAGGAATGAAAGGTTGTGGAGCCGTGGCTAGAATGGGAAAGCTGTGCATGGGAAGACTGTCCAAGGCCTAAAAACAGAATTTCAGGACAGTAAGAAAAGTGCTTTCGAAGGAAAGAGGAGTGTGGAACTGGTTTTTAGAGATGGTTGGGGGATAAAAGAAGACAGAATGAATGTAACAAGGCATATACCAAGGAAAAAAAAATTGGCATAATGGGCAAAACGTTTGGTAAGAACTGTTTGTGTGATGTGCATGGTTTGGCAGGCAGGAAGTGGTATAGTGACTGTAAGTATGCTGTGGAGCAGAAGCTTTATTGCAATAATTTTAAGAAATTTTTCTAAACAGTAATATTTCTGTGAATCATACATAACTGTCTTTAACAACCACTAATTTGAGTCCTAAATTTCAAACATATTGTCTGTTCAGAATAGAAATTCTTGTAGAGGCACTTGAGATAAGTCAGCACTTTGCTGCACAGTGTGCAGATATCTGTCTCGAAAAAAATTCATCTGCAAGGCTATCTGTTAGCTAATCTGTTGATCTTTTGGTTTAACTGCTGTGCCATTTGGGCAGGGATGTAGGGGTCTGGTTCTTCTGTATTTTATAGTTTGTGCTATGGATGACACTGTGATAGTGCCACTCTCTTTGATGCAAAAATATGAATGTGTACAAGTGTTGTACTTAAATACTGTCTTAGTCACAGTTTTCTGATCTTTGTTTTGAAGTTGCATTGAAGCACAGAGCTTGAAACAACCTGTAGGCAGCCTTTTTCTTGACTGCGCAATCTTTGCCTAATCCTAAACAAAGCACAGTAAAAGTGGGGAAAAAAATAAAATCCTGTAGTAGAGTAATTTTTCAGACTCGAGAAGCAATGTAAACATTGGTTGCTAAAAGATGTGTGGACCATAATGGGTGTTTATGAAAAATGAGTCTCCAGTCATCACTGAAAACAGTTGTGTAGTGGACACTCAGGTTAGCTGTCAAGGAGTATAGAGTTCCAAGGATCATTTACTTGGTGAGAAAAAATGGTCCTCATTTATAAGATGCAGTATTTAGGGGATTTCTTAAAGGCCTGACTGCCTTTTTTGCACACCTTTTATTAAATTGTCAGTTAAGATATGGGCACACGTACGTTAATAGAAAAGTAACCATATTAACATTTCTCATATTTGTGCATTATACACTACACGTTTAAGTTTTTCACTCCACTGTTACATGCATTGCTGAGTTCCTGTCTTCCCTTAAACCTCATGCATCCTCTGGAACATTATTTTGTATGTATTGTTTCCACAAACTTTATTTTTGTGTAATTTGCTCTTTCCTTTTTCTAAAGAGCCCACTTTTCTCATTTATAATATTCAATACTTCAGTTATGGTTGGCTTAAATTTTGTCTTCTATTTTTTAGTAATTGCTACTTTTTGGAAGCCAGTAGCATTAAACTTGGTAAGGTCTGGCAGTTAGTTACACACCAAAAGAAACATTGCCAGTTACCCTTCTCTCTCACCACACCTCCAGCATTTGCTGTCTAGCTGAGGAAAGCTCTGTGAGGTTTGCATGGGATATAAAAATACCTATGCAAACACTTCCCCAGGAAAAAATCATAAACCTTCTGCACTTTGCTTAGTTAGGAGCCATAGAGGTGTCCTCCCATCTTTGTGTAGTGCCTTTCCATTTATCTATTCGATCTTTTCTAGCCTATGATTCTAGTTATCCTGCATAGTTTTATATGCCCCCCCCATTTTTTTTTTTTTTTTTTTTTAACAGCACCTTTTGTCGTAGAGCTGACTAAAAAATTTACTAGAGCTGGCCTTTCACTTGGCACCCCCCTATCCCTTTCTCTTTGCTTATACCCTACAAATCTCTGGTATGGAAGGCAGTCTGTAACCTTGCAGTCCAAACTTCTGAATACTCCATGTTACTGTTCACTCGTGTTATATGCTCCCAATACCTTGGTTCCTTCCCAAATTTTCTCCAGTAAATTTGGACCTGTTTTCTACTTCTGTATGTACAGTCATCTCTATTGCAAAATCTTGTTTCTCCATTGCCATTGTCTTGGAATACTTTCTATAATTTTATGGATATAATCTGTGTGGTTATTGTATTGAGGGTATGCATTCAGAATCCTACTCTGTCCTTGTTTCATCATTATCCTTTCCACTTTGATTTATAACCTTTTACTTGTGTTACGTATAAGAGTCTCTCGACTGCATAGCTCTAAACTATCCATTCAAATCAGTCCTGAAGTACCTTGCTGTATTGGGAGAATCAACTTATCCCACTCAGTTCTTGCCATCTTCCCCTTCCAAATTTCTTCATCTCATTATTGCTGTCAGTGTCTCTGATTTAACTTAAAAATGTATATGAACTGTATATAGAACAAAAGGGACTAAAAAAAATTTCCATTGATTTGTATCTTGCTATCCATAATCAAGCGCTTTCCAGTTTCTCAGTTTTTTTTACAACCTTTTGTTTAATCTCTCTTTACTTATCC
The DNA here is from genome assembly GCF_019279795.1 of Protopterus annectens. NCBI lineage: Eukaryota > Metazoa > Chordata > Ceratodontiformes > Protopteridae > Protopterus > Protopterus annectens. The sequence goes on from NC_056733.1 coordinate 825,225,508, forward strand.
ATAGTTGGAATAAATTACTTTTTAATCCGTACATCTAAATACTTCATCTTGTGTTCCCATAAGTATGGGTATAGCTAAACTTGTTCATGTGTGGGTACATAGTTTACTATTATAACCTTTGTTTCGTCTTCATTAATTTTGCATCCCAAAAGACTTGAAACTGGCTCAAAATATTCCACAATAGCGAAATGTCTTTCTGGATTTATATAGTACAAAATAATGTCTGGAAACAAAAGCTATTTTTTCTTTATTACTATGACACTTGTATCCTTGAATTTGTGAGTCCCTTATTTTATGTGTAAATGGCTCTAAATATAAGTCAAATAAGTGGGCAAACATGCTTAGTTCCTCTGTTCAAACCCAGCTTAACTGAGAGGAACCCTCCTGTCTTAATTCTTGCTTCTGACACTTGTGTATTATCCTAATTAATAGGTTCATAGATGGGTACTGGGCTGTTGACCCTGGGGCCTATATAAGCCTAGCCAAAAAAGGTTCCCAGGCTTTCGCCTCCCAAGAAAGTTCTTTAGCCACAGAAGTGATCCCCAGGATGAATTTCCTATTTTCCATCCAGTTGTCGAGATTTTTCTTGGAGGGCTAATGAGGAGCTTTGCTTGACATGAATGGGTAGTATGTTCCAGAGCATGGGAAGTTTCTGGGACAGGAATCTAGCCCTCCAGCATGTTCTGCTTATTGTGGTGGCAAGGTTTAGGTCCCTGGAGCGTGTGGCTCGGTGGGATTGGGGTTTCTTTAAGTGTAGCATGTCCAACAGATCTGGGTTTAACATGGCTATGTCAGGCAGAGGTTGAGTAGGCGATAAGTGACAAATAGAGCTGGAGTTTTTGAGACTGTCTGTCTGCATATGGCATCAGTTTGAGGCCAATAATCCTCTTGGTGAGGTATTTCTGTGGCCTTTCTAGTTGTTTGTAGATGTCTTGTGAGGTACATGCCAAACGAGGCATTGTACTCCTATAATGGGTCTGATGAGGGATGAGTAGAGAGAAACCATAATTTTTTTTTCCCCTGGAGGTGAACCCCTTTGTGATGTGTACCACGTAGAAGGATTCCCTGACTACTGTGACAATATGATTTGTCAAAGGAGAGACTACTGTCCACCTGTGTCCCAAGGTCTTATCACACTTCTGGTGTTTAGTGGGCTACAGCCTATGTGACAGTTTGTGGGTGCAGTGTTTTTCCCAAAGGAGATGAGAATGCACTTCTTGGTATTGAGCTTGAGGCCATGACTTTGACACCAAGCATCATTCTCAGTGAGCCCCCTTTGTAGAATGTCAACATCATTAGGCGATTCTATTATGACACCTAGTTTGCAGTCGTCTGCGAGGTTCGTTATCCAAAGACTTGCTGTATTCGCCTGTACTTCTGAGAAGTAGAAGCCAAGCAGGAGAGGACACAGGACTGAGCCCTGTGGTACTCCACTTGTCACTGGTCTGAAGTTGGATTTGGAGTTGGCTACTTTCACTGTGTGGGTTCTGTCAGTGAGCCAGTTGGCCACCCATCTTATGACTGGTCTATATTACCAAAGAGAAGAAACCTATTCCTGAATACCTAAACGTCGACACCTATACCGTGAAAATCCTGAACACACTAAACCGCGGAAAAAAAAAATTGCCAACTGTGATAGTCAGCCAAACCCACCACCCGCTACATACTACCTACCCAAAGAAAATAAACCCCGCACATACACTAACCAAACCCTACTTCTAACCTAAGGTAAAGCACCAAAACCCTACCTCTAACCCTACATTAAACCCCACATACACAACTAACTATGCACTATCCCTAACCCTAAGGTCCATAACTACCGCACACTATCCCTACACACATACACCCAAACAAATGTATGTATGTGGATTATTTATTTTAACAAAACCCTACCTCCAACACTACACTTAAACCCCCCACACACGCACAACGATCTATGCACTGTCCTTAACCCCTCCCTAAGGTCTGTAACTACCGCACACTTCCCCTACAGCCATGCACCCAAACAAAATAAACAATACACATACATAAACTTAAAATAACCCTAACCCTACTTCTAACACTTCACTAAACCTTACATACATTACCTATCTATACACTTACCTTAACCCAAATCCTAACACTAAAGTCCTGTCTATCGCACACTTACCTTATGGAGCTATACCGCAGATGGGCCAACCAAAACAAATTGACATTTTGGAATTCGCGGTTTTGCATGTTCTGGATTTCCATACTTTGTGCAATATGTGTCGACGTCTTTGTATTCGCTCATACGTTTTTTCGCATTCGTAATATAGATCTCTTGCGACATAGGGATTTATGCCCAGTCTAGTGAGTTTATCTATAATTCGAGTGGGGGATGGTGTTGAAAGCCTTGGCGAGGTCAAGATGGGCTGTGTGCATCACCTTACCCTCGTCCACGGCTCTGGTGACTGCATCAAAGAAGTCAATCAGGTTTAGGAGACATGACCTACAAACCCAAACTGAGTGGGGGTCCAGAGTTTGGAGGTTACTTGTGTCCTTGTTTATAAGCTCCAAGATGATGCGTTCCATGGCCTTGTAGACCAGGCTCGTCAGGCTAATGGGGCGGTAGTTCCCGGGGTCTGTGGTGGCACCCCTTTTGTGGAGTGGGATAACTGTTGCTGTGCGCCGTTCGGTAGGCACAAAGCCTTAAGTGAGGCAATGATTGAATATGGTACTTAGGTGGGGTGCCAGTTTGTTCTGTAGTTCTTGCAGAACGCAGCCTGGGATGTTGTCAGGTCCCGTGGATGCTGTGCTCATTACTTTGGAGAGTGCTGTCTTTTGTGTAGCCGTGATTACAGGGGCTTTGCATTCTTCCGGTATAGTGATGGGCCCTTTGGAGGGTGAGGGGGGGGTGAAGCTTGCAGTGAACCTGTCTGCCAGGATGTTGGCAATGTCAATTGGTTCTGTATAACTAGTGCCATTGTGCTGTAGCTCAGAGCAGATCCGAGTGTCGCCATTAAGATTCTTGACGTAGCTGTAGAATGCTTTATGGTTGTTTTCAGAATTGGTGGTGATTTATTTTTATAACTAGCTTTGGAGGATTTTATGAGGGATCTCTGCTTCTTACTGAGGCTAACCAGGGAGTTCCTGCAATCAGGGGATTTTACTCTCTCTGCAACAGCTTCTTCCCTCTGTTGTAGAGTTTATGGCAGAGGACCACCAGATTGGCTTCCTTTTTTGGAGGATAGCATCTTGGTTCTGTTGGGGATGGCACGATCCATGCACTCGTGTGTATGTGCTTATACAGTGCATTTGTATAGGATTCGGCAGTCTTACTGCTATTTTCTGTTTGTATGGGTGTCGTGAAGCTTGCCACTTCTGTCTTAAGAAGCATGAAGTTGACCTTGGAGAAGTTTTGCATTTTCTTGGTTTCTATGTCCTTGTGCTTTAAATTTTCTAATACTACGTTAGAATCTCTGGTTATTTAACCCTAAGCCATTGTGCTGTGTTTTTCTGCTCTAGAGTTAAAGGTTGCTGCTAAGTATGTATGTATTTATTTATTTATTTATTATAAACTCCTGCATATTGTCCAAATATGCTGTTATTTTCCCTTTTGTGCTCTGCAGTTACTCTCCTTTTTCTCAGAGATTCCCCTTATTCTGCAATAATGTAACCTTGTCAGTTCCACTAAATAATTCCTATTGCAACTTTCCCATATCTTTTATTTCTAAACTCCACTTCTTTGTCATCAAACTCACTAGTTATCCCCGCTAAAACTATTTTCCCCTAATAGTTCTAAAAACATTTCAAATACCCATTCCTTAAATTCCTGTCCTTAACAGTTAAGTGGAGAAGGTGTCAGTGCCTCACTTTAACTCCTGCATCTTTATATTTTTATTGGTGCATGATCTGAGAGTTTGACACGTCAAAGCTTTCACTTAATTTATATTTCTTGGGAGGATGTTTTATGTCCAGTCTAGCCCAGTTATTGTACCTTGGTGAATAATATGTACATTTTTTTTTGTCTGGCTTCTTACTCTTGAATCACATCTTCCATGCTAAATATTCAGAAATCTATCCTCTCTCTTCCCCCCTTCTAGGTCTCGGGATATATTCTTAATATTTCAAATGAAGTTCTCCCTTCCACCCATACTAATTCATGCTGAAAGCTGATTATTTTTCCCCCCATTTTAAGATCCACAGCAGCAGTTCCACAGCAGCAGTTTTTGGCAGAATATGAGTGCATGTCAGTGTAATCCTCTTCTGTCGCTAGCCCCTTACTACCACAAATCTACTGTTGTCCTCTTTTTAATGTACTATTGGAGCCCCTCTAGCAATCAATATTACTTCCCTTTGTCCTAGATATTCTGCTGGAAGTTCATTCCAAAATCCTTAATTCACACTTATTTCTTTTATGCCTTCTTTAACAGTTGTTTGGATCGGGTCTACTTTAGGACCTCGAAAGTTTAATAGCTCAAATGCATATGGATCGAACCATATGCATCAAACTATTAAACAATTGAAGTCCAAAAAAAAAAAGCACAAAAAATTAAACTAGTGTAGGCAGGGGGACAAGCCCCCCCTGCACCTCCCACACCCCTGCTACTTAAATATACCAACTCTGAGATCACACTACATTGAAGTAAATGGAAATCTCCGCCTACAGAGATTTCAGTTTACATTTTCAATGTTTTGCGCTTTCGGTGTACTCTGACTTCAAGCACATAAAGTAGACCCGTTTGGATCCTAGGTTTCTTAATATAATTCAGTTTGCTGTACTTTGTAAGGACATTGACTTTCCGTGATCATATGGACAGTAGTCATTATGATAATGCCTCTGCTTGCTGAATCTCTCTACTTTATGGAATCTAAGACCCAATGAAGTTTGAGCCAACTAAGGTATGGTGAAGACCTAGTACTCCTGATAGCTGTTCACCCATACCAGGGGGGGGGGTCACCAACTGTAATCCTCCATGGGTAGCTCCTTTCAGACACTTGAGCTACTACTTGAATTCCAGTTGCTTGTGGTATGGTAAGGCTTTACTGCTGTACAACCATGGAGCTTGTGTTTCTATAATCCGTTTGGGTTTTAGATTACTGTGCTATTGACCAAAGATGGACACTGAGTGCACTAGAATTCGAGAAATTTTTGAAGATTCTGTTTTGTGTAATAATAGAATAGGTAGAGTTGTCCCTGTACCCTTTTCAGCCATAACTATTTCCAGAAAGCCCAAAGTTGCATTACAGTGTTCCTTGATGAGCTAAAGTAGTAATGAATAGTTAGTGCCATAGTGTGCTGATGCAGCGGTTTGTGTAGTCGTCTTGGAGCCAAATGAAGGCCATGCACAGCTAGTAATAAGCACTGAATAAGTTTAAGCCAATCCTCAACAAAATGCAGGGTTTGAACAGTAATAAAGTTGAAGTGGATAAATAATGCAAATAGTCATAGTTGATGTGGGTTTAAAAATACATAAAGTACTGGCAAGACCTGTGGATCAAATCCAAGTCCAAAAAAGTTAACTTCACAGTTTGGCTTCCTCTGTGCATCAGTGGCAACATGGAAGATAGCAAGACAAACTTTTGAATTTTAGATAAAGTGGACAGTTTTTAGCTGAGACAGAGAAATGATGGTTTCACGAAAACAAGTTTGATGCTTGTGGTTTCAGCTGCAGCATTGTCCATACACAACTTAGTGGCTTGGACAGAACTGCGTTAACAAAGGATGGAACTGGTATATCAGTAGCACTACAGAAGCATGAGCCTGCAAATCTGTTTGCTGTGGAAGGGGAGAAAAGCGATGAAAATTAAAACAAAATCATTCAGAAGCAAGTACATATATGTAGCAAGCAGAAATACGCATGCTATATGATGCGACTCCTAGAAGCCAACCTTTGCCATATTTAGTTCATTGCTGTAGGAGTTGAGTTCTTCAACCTAAACATTTGAGAATAAATGTTCCAAAAGTAAACGTATGTACCATCAGAAAGAATCCATTATTTTTACTAATATAGGCAACAAACACTCCACATAGCTAATGTGGATATATCCTTAAGCTTTTAATCTGCTGTAAAGGTAGTGCACACTTGCAGGGACAACTGGCTCGACCCCCCCCCCCCGCAGTGTAGACTTGGTTTCAAGCTATACTACTAGGTGGCAGCATTACTTCTAAATCCGTCACCAGCTTCTTTTAGGTCTCACTGAGCATTTTTAAAATAAATCAAACGCACAGGTTGTGACTGTTACTCCTTATTGGAAGCTATTTAAAAAGTTTGAGTGAGGAAACCATTGGAGCAAAACCTACACATTTGCTAATCGCCAAACCCAGGGACACAGAAGTTGTTTGCAAACAGTAAAAGTGCTGCAAGCTACCATACCTAAAGTAACCTGGCTGATTTTTTTCCTGGGCTAGTTCCTTCTGGTTTTGTGCAGCCCCGCTCCATTTGCCCTCACTTTTGCTTGGGCTCACTTTGCTCCCCTACCCCTATTCCCACCCACCCCTGACTCAATTTCCTTTATAGTTAGCCACACCTCCTCCACCCACTTCACTAGCTCGGGCTCACTTCGCTCCCCTACCCCTATTCCCACCCACCCCTGACTCAATTTCCTTTATAGTTAGCTGCACCTCCTCCACCCACTTCACTAGCCAATCATACAACACAACACCCCGACTGCTCTTTAAATCCTCACCCCCTCTGTAGTCTTTCATCACCCATTGAATAACAATCTCATCTCTCACACTACTCTACTGTAATTACTAATATGATTACTTTCTCTCAGATCTCACATGCTATCAAAGCACTACTGTTGTACACAACAAACCACCCACACTCACTCTGTCTTCAAACCACAGCACATCTACCTTTACTCACATTTCCCCCCTCCCTATCTAACTTCACCATTGTTGCCACACACAGATTGAAGTACTACCTTACACCTAAACAGCATGTCACCCACAAAAACAAATATCCACACATGCACCCAGTCTCTCCAATAATCAATTTCATATTATCCAACCTGTTACTATCAGGAGACATTCATCCCAACCCAATAATCAATTTCATATTATCCAACCTGTTACTATCAGGAGACATTCATCCCAACCCAGGTCCTAACAATTCTCCTCAAAATACTTTCAGTACCATTACCACCTCTGTGCTCTCTTCCACCTCTCCATCATCCATTACTAATATTATTCCACAAAAAAGACTCACCCTCTCATCTATAAATATTCAAAGTATATTTAAAAAAAAACAATGCAATCCATGCTTGGATCACTCAGCATAACCCAAACATACTTGCCTTGTGTGAAGCCTGGTTAAAACCAAGTATTTCTAATTCTGAAATTCTTCACCCTAGCTACAATATCCTCTGGCATGACAGACTTTCAAAAAGAGGAGGGGGGGGGGGTTGCAATCATGTATTCTAACTGCCTATCTCTTTTTTCCTATATCTGATTTTCTCCCAGCTGAGATCATTTTAGCTGACTTTAAACTTGGCCACCATAAAAAAAAAAACTTGCCATTGCATCACAATTTATATCCCTCCTGGAAATAATGTCCCCATTTTAGAATGCTTTCTATCCTAGATATCTAAAACTATCCCTTATGAAATCATCATACTAGGAGATGTCAATATTGACTGGCTGCAGATCAGTAAAGAATCGCCTTCTACCTCTCAACCTGTATGGATTCACACAGCTCATCTCTTCCCCTACCCACCTTCATAAATTTTCCTCTACTGGTTCACTTATTGACTGGATACTTGTATCTCACCCCCAACCACTCTACAAGACACATTAGGTGTACTAGTTCACAGAAACTCTGAACACTTGCATAAAGCACAACAATGTAAGGTGACCCGTGATCTATCTAGCTATTCTCCTAACTCACTAAATCACCTCCTCTCTACTATAAACTGGTCTTTTCTCTCTAATCTTACTCTCTATGAAGCAGTCCTACACTTCAACAACACCTTTCTATCCATCCTCAACTCCCTTTCCCCCACTGGGAAGACTCGCATCAAATTCAGATATGCCCCATAGCTAACTAAAACAACCCGTACACTCGTGAAGACCAGAGATAAAGCTTGGAAAGGCAGTAATACCTCTTCAACCTTATCTCTTACAGGGAACTTGGAAACAAATCAGTCTTGATAAAAAAAAACTATTACCAATCCTCACTTAATCCCAACTGTAATTCCTAAAAAATTCTGGAACTCTTAAATAAACTCTCACTTGGTACTCCTACCCCACCCACACCTTATTCTGACAAGACTCCTCTGGAAATAGCAACCCTCCTTAATAAGTTCTTCATTGAAAACTTAACTGAAACTTCTCCACCCGCACCTCTTTCAATCCATCTACATCTTCATCCATCTCTGATTCACCTCTCACCCTCACTCTCATTTTCACTATCATCTGTTCCCGCCTCTTAGTTGCTCTTAACTAAACTACAACCTGGTTCACCCTCAGCTGATAACCTTCCTCCATTATTCCTTAAACATGCAGCTACATCTCTAGCTTGCCCCATATCTAGCCTGATTAATAGATCCATAAAAGAAGGCAAAGTCCCTGAAATTTGGAAGAAATTTTTTGTAGTACCTCTTCATAAATGAGGAAACTCCACTGAGCCAACTAATTTCAGACCAATTGCCATACTGTCTCCTCTCTTTCCAAAATACTGGAAAAATGTATCCATAAGCAAGTAATTAATAATCTGCTACAAGAAAACCTACTCACACCATCTGAACATGGCTTCCGCCCCACATATAGCACAACTACCACTCTTGTATCCTTTACTAATAACATTGCTCAAGTCAGGGATAATAACAAAATAGCATCACCCCTCTTTCTGGACCTGTCAAAAGCTTTCAACACCGTATCTTGTACCATACTTCACCATAAACTCTCCAACCTAGGCTTCTCAAACTCCACCACCTCCTGGTTCTGTGATTACCTCACCAATAGACACCAGGCTGTTAGAACTCTTCCTACTCCCCCTTTCTAGCAGTTAGGATAGGGGTCCCATAAGGATCAATATTGGGCCCTCCTCCCCCTTTCTAGCAGTTAGGATAGGGGTCCCACAAGGATCAATATTGGGCCCTCTCCTCTTCATTGTATTTACCAATGACCTTTTCTCATCCTGCCCCCAATCCAATATTATTCAGTATGCTGATGACTCGACCATCATCAGCTCTGCTGACAACATAGAAAACCTTCAATCCCTTACACAAAACTTTGTCCACTCAGTTGAAAACTGGCTACAATCCAACCAACTCCTGCTAAATGCGAGCAAAACTAAGCTACTACTTTTCCTACCTAAAAATCTGGAACATGCAAAACAGAACTTTTCCGTAACATCCCTTAATGGAACTAAAATTTCTGACACCCAAACAAAACTCCTTGGAGCAATAATTGATTAACTTAAATTCAACCATCACATTCATAGCTCAAAAAAAACCACCAAAAACTATGTCTGCTTTACCGTCACAAAAACTTTCTTCCCTGTGCATCCAGGGCATCCCTTTCCCCAATCCCTGCTTCGACCATCCATACTCCTATGCTTCACCTATTCTTACCCATCTACAGAGTAACCTAATATCCAAACTAGAAACCACATATAACAAAGTAGCCAGATTTGCTGCAAATCAACCCTACAAATCCCATCACTGCCTACCATTAAAGGTTTTACACTGGCCTGAATTTTCTAACTTACTGCCTCAATCACAACTCCCTATAGCCCACAATATACTAAACAATCCTAAATCCTGCCCATCCCTTGCAAATTCGGACACTTTATACTCCCCAACGCCCACTAAGAAGTTCATAAGCCAAACAAAACCTTTGGGAAAATACTCTCTTGTCACTTAGTTGCAAAAAATTGGAACACACTCCCTTTAGCACTTAGACTAAAATGCCTTCAGTAAATGGCTTACATTTTTTCCCTATCAAATTGGATCTGTTCGTGCTCTAAACTAATACCCAAGAAACATTAAGGGATAACCTAACTTAACTGTATCACTTCTAGCTCTCTCTCTTACTACTACCTATTTTTTTTCAGTCCTATTTCATACTAGTTAGCTCATGTTACACTCAATTCCCATAATCCCTTATTACTGTTTAATTTATTTATCAACTTCCAAAGTTCACACAACTTTCTGTATATTTACTTCATGCCTAGTACCTTGGTTCAGCAGTGTGTATTGACCTCAGTCTTGCCATATTTCTGCTTAGTTTCTTGCCATACTATGTGAACATTTCCATATATGTATTGTATTTCTATCCATTCTATATATTCCTTTATTGCATGTTATGTAATTACTTCAGAAGTATGTATACTTAAAATGCGATCTGTGTTCATCTTTGTTCTTACTATTTGTTTACTTAAACTTGTTTTGGGGAGCTTTTCTCCTCGGGTCTCTGCTGAAAAAGGGCTTCTAAGACCTCAGACTAACCTGGTTAACAAATGTAAAAATAAATAAAAAGTTGTGTGTGTTGTCTACTTTTACAATATACACATTCACTACCTTCAGTTTGTCTTCACGTTCTACGTTTCCTTTTCTCCCTTAGTTCTAGGAGTGATTACCATTCTAATGTTTTGTAAGGTCTTTCAGATTGCAGCCTACTCCTGTGCACTCTCAGGGGTTTCACACCTGATTTTCACAGAATATTCAGTTTTTTTTTTTGTGCCTCATATTTTTGGTCTTTTCCTCGTAAAATTTGTGGCTTGCTGGCAAATCACTATGGATTGAACTCTCTAAATGATGACTGTTTGAGTTTGACTCAGGAAATTCCTGCTAATTTAGCAGCTTTCATAGTTTATAAGAGCAATATATAAAATCTGTTATTTTTGTCAACCCCATTATTTTAGGCTTTGTCCAGATTTCTTGCACTAAGTAGTAGAGGTATGAGTGTCCTTCAGTGGAAAACTGACTTGTACGCCCCATGACATGTGCTGTATACAGAGTAGATTCTGCTGATGCCGTATTGAAATCAGTCCAGGGATTCCTTCTCTGCTTTCCTTCCTATACTTTTTAGTGCTTGTATCCAAAGTGCAGGACTCTGCATTTTTGAGGCATTGAACCCAAATTGTGACTTTGCCACAGTGTTTGGTGTTTTAAGCAGGTTGTCTTTGCCCCAGCTTTTTAGTAAAAGCTGCTGTCGTTTATCTACAGCAAGTTCACTTGCTGTGAATTTTGAGAGGTCAGTATGTTGGACAGAGCAGCTCCAACGCAGTTTTTGTAGCACATTGCTAGTGACCTGTCTTGCCGATGATGCTGATCAAATGATCTTCCCTTATTTTCTTTCCACTTAATTTTCCATCCACCCTGCCTCTTTTGGCTTTGCCATTTCAGCCTGCAACAGGGCGTCAACATTTCATGTAAAACTAAATTTTTTGACCTTGAGAGTCCAAGACAGTATGTAAACCAATCATTCAGAAACCTATTAACTTTGTTTCCCATCATGAAGTTCAGAGGGTCTATATTAGATGATTGACTGTCATATGGTCGACGCCATATAATCGAACATTTGAAAGTTCAAATGTTTTAACTGAGATCCCCGTACAGCGCGGAATGGGAAGATTTCCCTTTTCTGCACTGTAGTACAATATCTGAGTTGGTATATTTAAAGAGTGGGGGGGGGGCAAGGGGGCTTACCCTCTACTTAAAATGTTCAGGTAGGTTATTTGTGTAGTTTTTTTTATTAGATGTTCGTGGTGCTGTGGTTAGCATTGCCGCCTCACAGCAAGAGGTTCTCCGGTTCGATCCTCTGCTGGGGTGCCTTCTGTGTGGAGTCTCCATGTGCTCGCGTGGGTTTTCTCTGGGTGCTCCGGTTTCCTCCCACATCCCAAAGACATGCTGCAGGTGGATTGGACACTCTAAATTGGCCCTAGGTGTGTGTGCCTTCTGTGGAAGGTTGGGCGCCGGGCTGGCAACTCGACACTGTAAAACTCCCCTGCCAATCATGAGTGGACAGGTGATCCGCAGTGGCGACCCCTAACCAGGAAAAGCCGAAAGAAGAATAGATCTTCAAAATGTAGACCCAAGTTCAGACTCCTAGATGACCAGTATCCACCTTCATCCTTGCCGCCCATTTATGCTGCATACCAGTCTAATGCTGCATTCCAGTCTAATCCTCATCGGAGACCTTGCTTCTCTTGAATCTTCATATGGAGGTGCCACTAACCCTGCCAAGGCTCTAACCACCTTTGAACAGGTTAGATCCTTGACAGGGTCATTGGCTCCATTTGGACTTCCTTGTCCCCTAGCAGCTTTTTAATTTCCTTTTGCAGCATGTTGGTCTGTAAAGAATGTGCCCCTTCTTGCTTCCTATGTGGTATATTATCTGGAAAGATGGTCTCTCCATTTCTACTAGGTCAGCATGTAATCTGGCCTGGGAATCTGTCTGGTAAGATTCTGTGTGGTCTTGGAATACTTTGCTTTACACACTGTCTCCATGCATTCCCCCCCATAACACGCACAGTTAGGACCTCCTATGTTGTATTTTTTTTTCTGTCACTTGTTAGCGGTCTTCCACCTTATTTTACTCTCGACTTGCAGCCTTTTGCCTGCTGTCGTTTTTTTCCTAGCTGGAGGACATTTATTTCACATCAAGGGTCATTGCCTCCTTGTTGAATCATGAGGGCATTGTTTCGTCTCTCCAGATTCCTTGCACATCTTGTTTTCCACTACTGCAGGGTACTACTGAAGACCTATGTCATTTTCCCACTGTAGCACTGCTTTGTTGGACTCTCCTTTTAACTTATTGATGCTTGCCACTTCTTGCTTTAATTTGTCAGCATTGGATTGCCATTTCTGTTTGTCTTGAGCAATGCTGACACATTGCTGTTTGTTCCCTTACAACAGAAAGTCAGTTTACAACGTGCGTCTGCAGCAGTTGGCAGTTACCCTGAATAATGGAATTTACATCTTTGTTCCATGACTAGAGGTCATACAGGGTAGTTTAATTTAGGAATGTTGTGTCTGAGAGTGAGAGAGCCCCTGCTGGTCTACTTCAATAGGTAGTTGTGCTGGTCCAAAGACACTTTTGTGCCTTGAGCTCATGTCTTAAGAATATTACTTGTGTGTTTGAAGTTGGGTGTGTATAAGAGAAATCTGTATGATGGGGCACTTCTGGGACTAATTACACTTTAAAACCTGAACTGCATATACATTTACTAATAAACAATAATATAGTGAAAAAATGTACAAAGTACTTTCTACTATACTGACAAGCTGAAATCACACACACACACACACACACACACACACACACACACACACACACACACACACACACACACACACACTCTCACTCTAAATGGCCAAGTCTTTAAAATGACCATCACTTAGATGCAGTAGACAACAAATTTAAACTTTGACAAGGTGTATGTACCAAAGTAAGAAGAGCCTATTCTATAGCCCATGTGATTCTAACAAGTATGTCTAGTTAGTCCACAATCTGTTCTGCTACAGAAGGAACAACCTCCCTAAGGAACCTTGTAGCTTGAGAAGGTTTAGAATGTTGTCAGAAGCCTGTGATATTGATGACCACTGATGACTTGTCAACAAAATGTAGGTTTTAGCCAACAGCTTGGTCTTTTTTGTGATTCAGAACTGCTGGAATTCTGCTAGTCCCCAGCAGTGAGACTTCAGTCTTGGTACACAAGCACGATTTTTTAGAGACTTGTACAATCGTGCCCAAAATCGGGATTGGGTTTGCCTAGGCATTGCACTTTTTAGGTGTGCATTTTCATTTTTTTATTCAGGTTTTATGATAACTTCTTGGTAAGTTTGATACCAAATATTGGGTACTAGATTTTCTCATTTTTGTCTTGAAAATCAGTATTTGATAGAATGTACAAATGCTGCATTTGCAGTTGCAGCTGTGTCTCATGTAGAGATCTGCAGTTAGAGCATGCCCCCCCCCCCCCCCCAAATCTTGGGTGGTGTATCTGTGTGTTGGACTGTTCAGTACATCGTGTAGTGTTTGACAATATATGTATAAAATGCACATTCTTGAACATTTAAGAAGACCCAGCAATACTGTAGTTTCGTTCTTGTGTGGAGGAGGTACTACATTTTTTTTAAATAGACTAAAAGAAGTTGCGAAACAAGAAGAATGTAAATGTCAGTATTTAATGCTGCTTCACAATGCCTGGCTTCGAGTCTGACTTCAGGTTACTGTCTGAAGAAACTGCATGTTCTTCAGTCATGTGCTTGGTATATTAACTCTTTCTTACCAAAAGGCACTTTGGTTTATTGAACATATTGAATTGTCCATGTAGCATGTACCAGTGTGTGTCTGCTTAAGTTATAAATGGGTATCCTATGCTCCTGTCATTGTGGCTAAACAAAGGTCTGCAAATCTGTTCACTTCCCCGTTAACAGATTCATAAATAAGTATAGTGGTCTTGTAAAGGAAAAACTACCAAAGGCATATAGCTATTGGGGATTGAACCCACTGTACATATGTGTTGTACTTGTGTAAGTGTCTTAATTTATTGAAAACAAATAGGGTAATAAAATTTAAATCTGAATGCAATTGCTGTATTACTGTATGTGAATAAAAAGGCTAATAAGTGTTAAAACATTGTACATAAAAAAATTATATTGCAACTGTTGAACTTGGCAGAGGCATGCTGTGATAAAGACTAATGCGTGTGTAGTTAATATATAATCCTGGACAATGATGGAATTCAGAGTAGTGCACCATACACAATGATTGCACAGTTGATTAGTCAGTTTAGAGTAAGTGCTGGCGATGTTTGCCCCCCCCCCTACAAATTTTAAAAATAATTGGGGGGGGTGAAAGAAAAATAGAGGGCAATTTAACTTGCATTTTCTGAATAATAAGCATTAAACTCCAGTCTAGCATTATTGATTGACTGTAAACATAAGTCACTTACCAGAAAATCTAAAGGTCTCTGAGCGGCTGGGCAAAATTGGGGGCATTGTTCCTACTCTCTGCATCTCTTATTGTCCTGGGTTTTACAGAAAGTGCTCTTCTAAAGAGAATAGTCTACAAAGTGTTTGACAGCTTTTAAAGCTGAAGTTCTAATTTTAAAATCTGTTTCACCTTCTGCCACTGTTTGCTGGCTGACATTTTCTTCTGTTAAGGTCATGTCTTGTGCTACAGATTAAAGGGCACCTAACAGTTAATCGCCTCTAAGTAATACTAAGATTAATCCTTGTGTTGAGGATGTATTTAAGTTGGGACTTTCCCTGGTTCTGAAGTGTAATAGTGGCACTTCGTGCAGTGCATAGCATTCTGTAAAAGCCCTGTTTGTCGGGGATCCAGAGCTTTGGCCAAGAGTCTGAAATGCAAATGCAGTTAAGTTAATCTGATGTCAATTTTTATTAATTCCTCAGTAGTTGGGTTTGGAGCCCGACCCCCTGATCTGACTGCTATTTTAACCAAAAAAAACTCTTGAGCTCCTCCTTTACCCATAACATCTCTCTGTCTCTTCCCCCCAATAGAATTTTTTTTTCAGTTCTGCATTAATACACTGTTCTGTTGTAGTATTTTTACCAGAAATGGTATGTGCACTTTTTTACCATCTCTGGTAATCCCTTATTTCCAAAAAAGAATTCCCCCCCCCTACTGTTTTGTTAAAATGTCAAGACCCTTTTACATTTTAAGAAGTGCAGGTACAAGTTGCCTCTGTATGATGCTCATGACTTGTAGATTTGTTTGGGATCTGATCATCTGCAGGTTGACTGTTCGATTTACAAGGCCTTCAATCTGCAAGCTATAGTGGACAGGAAAAATAATTTTAAAAGGATTGCTACTCGCATCTTTACAGAAGCTATTGCTGGGGCTCAACCCCATAAATCCAAATCGGAGGACCATCCATCTAAACCTTCAAGGCCTTCTGGATCCTCCACTCCCTTGTCGGATCCTACCGCGGGAGAAACAAACAAGTTGGATCTGAAGACTGCTGCTGCTCAGCTGGCTTTGGAGCCAACAAAGGCTCCTCGGATCCTAGCTCTTTCGATCTGAAGCCATTACCCAGAACCTGATATTCACCATCTACTGACTTGATACATTCCAGTGTACTGTCACCATTTCTTGAATCCTGCTGGCACTCTTGGTCACCATCTCCAGCTTCTTTCTGTTCTTCCAGAAGTCTAACTGAGACTGATGTGGACAGGATGCTGAGGGAATTCCTTTTGGCACTGATTCAGATGGGTGTTCCCCAGGCTCCTACCCTTTTGGGTCAGGAAGCCCTAGTTTGTACTACTACTACTGCTCCAATATTGGCTCCTACTCTGGTCCAGCGTATAATTTTGGAGCCCTTGGATCAGTCTCGCAGGATCATTATGATCGGATCCAAATATCTGAAGTAGTTACTTCATTTGCTCTGCAACCTGTGGGTATCGGATCCGACCTCGGATTCAAGCCTGCAGCTTTACTAGCTAAAAGATCCGAGCTCCTAGCTCCTCCCCTTTACCCATAATCTCCTGCTGCATGCTGCCTTTCCTCAGATCGAGTTTGCTGTGGCTGAAAGAAGCTACTAGTGAAGAGCTCCTTAAGCTTGGGTGAGATCGTTTCTATACATCTTGTACAAAGTTAGACAAAAAGTTTATTTTGTGTCAGTGTGTGATTTTAGCCCCTTCGTCGAGTTATAGTCTTTAGTTTATTTTTTGTGGTAATTTTTAGTTTTTTGGTCGTTGTGTTCTGTCCCTCCCCTATAGTGTCTGGGTGTGTTACTGTGATGGCTGAAGGGCCCAAAGCCTTCTTTTCTAAATGCACTGTGTGGCCATAAGCTTTACCCGGCTGATGGTCACACTCTGTGCGTGTTGTGTCTGGGGGTGGCCCACCTTTCCACTAGCTGTCAGATATGTGCAGCGTTTAACCCCCGGGCCATCAGGGATAGGAAGAACAAGTTGATCCTGGCGGGCTTGTTACCGCAGGACACTTCTTCCTCTCCCTCTAAGGCACAGGCTGCTACCGCAGCCCCTATACCTTTAGGTCCCCCCACTCTGCCTGGGACTCGACCT
This sequence comes from Protopterus annectens, assembly GCF_019279795.1. Lineage (NCBI taxonomy): Eukaryota > Metazoa > Chordata > Ceratodontiformes > Protopteridae > Protopterus > Protopterus annectens. The sequence goes on from NC_056733.1 coordinate 825,242,473, forward strand.
CCCTCTGCTGTGCACTGTTCAGGGGAATCGTCTGCCTCTTCTAGGGAGAAGAGACATAAAGAAAAGAAGCACAAGAGTCATAAAAGGCAGGCTGAGACTCATCCCTCAGCCCCGCCATCTAAAGTCTCTAGTCCATCCACGAGGGCCTCCGGATCCACTCCCTCTCAGCTCCGTTCGCCTTGTTTCTCGCTGGAGGAGGAGTATCGGTCTCCCTTGGTCGTCGAGACGGCCCTCCCGGTCCGCCTCAACAACGTCTTCTAACGCGAACATGGATCGGATGATGCGTCGATTTCTGCAGACTCGGATGCAGATGGGGGCATTCCTGCCTCCCCCCCTCGGAGGGGGGGTGTGTGCAATCCCCCTTTTTGCTCCAATCACTCCTTCTCCAACCCGTTTTCGGGTTTTGGAATCATCTGATCCGGGCCCTTTCGGAGCCGGGGATTTGTCGGCGCCGATCGCTTTGACGCCCACTGTACCCTCGAGCATGTCGGATCCTAGCTCTCGGGGCCAAGAGCCGAGCGTCGGATCCGTTGGGGGTTGGTGTGTCTTCGGCGCCCTTCAGGTCAGAGCACACTTCCCTCTCTGATCCGACCGCTTCGGCTCCGAATCCGATCCCTGCTTCGGAGCCGAGGAGACTGCTTTTGGAGCCTGGCGAAAGTGGCTCACCTTCGTCTTTTTGAGGTAGTGGAGAGGGTTCTGTCAGTCTTCCAGATCCCAGGTCCAGGCGTTTGATCCTCCCGCTCCCCCTTTGCATTTGGGTCTATCCTCTGTCATCTGACCGCTGGGACAGCCTGCTCAAACCCTCCAGTTAGTTCCCTTAGAGGAACAGGACCCCGTAGGTGAGCCCTCCTTGGATAGTCTCACTGAGGAGGTTCCTCACAAACGGAAGTGTAAAAGGAGGCACCTGGACTCCCCTGAGTCCCTCACGACAGACACAGATTTGGATGAAGGGGAAGGTTCCCCAAGGTCACCCCCTGAGGATGTCTCCTTTGGAGACATCGTGGAAATGTTGCGAATTAGAGGGGGATGGTCTGCCCAAAAACCTTCCTCGGAAGAGTCCGTGTTTCTGGAGGCGTTTGAGGCAGGCCCGTCTACCTCCTGGGTGTCCCCACCGGCTGACCCCCTGGTAGATTTAATTACTACCAGGGCGTGGAAGGAGCCCGACACCGTGGAGACAATTCCAAGATGCCCAGACAAAATTCTTACCCCTCCCTCTGATAGGCTTGATCTAAGGGGTCACCTGTGGATGCCATGTTGGTGGCGGCTGCCACAAAGAAGCAACTCTCGCAGGAGAGTTCCTCGGTCCACCCTCCGGATAAGGAATCTTGGGCATTGGACCGCATTGGGAAGCAGAGGTTTGCTTCAGCCACCTTCTCTGTAAGGACGCTGAATTACATGGCACACATAATCAGGCTACAGCGAGACCCAATATAGGAATACGCTGCAGCTCCCCGGAGTCCATGACGGTCGAGGATGAGAAGGCTTTCTCGACTCGTATGGCCACGTCTGTGCGGCTACTCTCCCATGCTACGGATTGAGCTGCTAGAGATAGAGGAGCCGGGGTCGTCTTGCGGTGTCTCACATGGCTCCGCCTTTGCGATTTCGCGGAACCCTTTAAGGAGTCCTTTGCGAATGCTCCCTTTCACAGTTCTTCACTCTTTGGCAAGACCGTACGGGAGACGCTGGTCCAAAGAGAGAAACACGGGAAGTACGGGAGACGCTGGTCCAAAGAGAGAAACACGGGAAGACGCTGTCGGAGTCCGCTTCTCTAATCCCCAATGATCCTTTTCGAGGAATCAGAGGGGACAAAAGATGTGGTTCCGGAAGTCTCAGCAGTCCCGTCCAGCTTTGGACCCTTCGTCCTTCAGAGGCAGAGGAGGACAAGGTGGACGCCAGCCCAGAGGCAGAGTGGGGGCCGCGTAATTTCAGGTCTAGAGAACCGTTCTCTGATAGACCCACGCAACAGCCCTGAGGGCTTACCCGACTGTCCCTCTCAGGAGGCAGTCTGGGGGGGGGGGCATTTGTCAGAGCCCCTACTAAATTGGGAGTCCATCACGACGGATCGATTGGGTGCTCTGAATCATATCCAGAGGTTATTTCATCCCCTTCCTAAACTTCCCCTTCCCATGAAGCGCCTCCCCGATGTCCCACCTGATCAAAGGGAGGTGGCAGCTTCAGAACTTTCGAAGCTGCTAGACCAGCACGTCCCCTCAGACCAGTTCGGATTGGGCTATTACTCCAGGTTCTTTATGGTGCCAGAAAAGACTTGAGGACTTGAGACCGATTCTAGAACTCTCTTCCCTGAAACCTGTTCATTCCCAAAGAGAAATTCCGGATGGTCACTCTTCAATCAATTCTCCCCCTCCTTAGGGAGAACGACTGGATGTGCTCCATAGACCTCAAGGATGCATACTACCACATTTTGATGGACAGACGATCCAGGAGGTTTCTCCACTTTCGGCTGGGAGCCAGTCATTATCAATTCAGGGTTCTTCCGTTCAGCCTCACCTCAGCCCCCAGGGTGTTCACCGAAGTCATGGCAGTGGTTGCAGCCCACCTGAAACTCCAGGGCATTCAGGTCTTTCCATACCTGGACGACTGGCTCCACACTGCCTCCAACAGGCATCAACTGTGTGTTGCCAGGGATTATGCTCCAACTCTCTTGCCCAGAGCTTGGGCATCTCGGTAAACCTTCAAAAGTCCTTTCTTCATCCTGTGCAGGTTCTGGAATTTATAGGGGCCAAATTGGACACTCGCATCTCTCAGGCCCTACTAACTCCGGACAGGGTGAACAGTTTGTCTTACCAGGTATTAGCCCTCCTTCAGAACCCGGCTCCTTCGGCAGAGTTAGTCCTGAGAGCACTAGGGTCTATGGCGGCGGCAATCAGTCTTTGCCTACACACACATCTACGAATGAGGATTCTACAATGGACCCTCCAAGTCCAATGGTCTCTGTTAATACATCCGTTTAATACATCCGTTGAACACCCCTATTCCACTAAGCAGGGCTTGCAGGGACTCCCTCCTCTGGTGGCTTCACTCAAGGGAGCTGTGAGAAGGGAGACCCTTCATAATGCCCCCGCCCCAAGCCACGTTGACCACGGATGCTTCTCGCCTCTGTTGGGGGGGGGGGCATTGTTCGGGCAGAACCATCCAAGGCACGTGGACCCCCTTAGAGACCGCTTTGCATATCAATGTCCTAGAGATGAGGGCGGTGCAAGCTCTCCATGACCTTCTTCCTCTAGGGACTATTGCGGTTCAAACAGACAACATGGCAGTAGTCTGGTACATAAATAGGGAAGTACCAGATCTTATCCCCTTTGTCGGGAGGCTGTGAGAGTTTGGGAGTGGGCGATATCCACCAACCGCTTTCTGGTAGCAATGCACATTCCGGGTTGGTCCAACATTCTGGCGGACAAACTGAGTCGTGTGATCCTCACACCGTACGAGTGGTCTCTCAAACCACCAGTTGCAAAACAGATCTTCCTCAGATGGGGTCTACCTTGCTGCGATCTTTTTGCTTCTCCATCAGACACAAAGTGCAGCGATTCGCGATACTTCCCCCACCAGGGGAGAGCCCCAGAGACGCTCTGGTTCATGCTTGGCCACCTGGTCTCCTCTATGCTTATCCCCCCTTCCTCTTATGACTAAGTTCATTCAGAAAGCATGTCTGTTGGGGAGCAGAATTATCCTCATAGCCCCATTCTGGCCTCGCCAGATCTGGTTCCCATATCTGCGGTCTCACAGTGTAGTTCCTCCATGGATCTTGGATCCCATTCCGTATCGGATTTCGAATCCTGCGGGATTGCAACCTCCGAATCTGGTAAACCTCAAGCTCGCGGCTTGGCTAATCCAGTTCCACTGATGGCAAGGACTCCCGGCATCTCATCACCAGTAAAGGCCATTCTGGCAGCGGCTCACAAGCCTGCTACCAGAAAAACCTACAGTAGTAAATGGAAGCGTTTTTCTATCTGGGCTAGGGACAAGGGCTTGGATCCCTCTTCCGTTCTATCCAGACGGTTCTTGAATTTGTCTAACATTTTTCATCAAGGAGCAAGTGCATCTACAGTTAAAGTAAAATTGGCAGCCATTTCCCATTTTTATTTATTTATTTTACATTTGTTGACCGGGCTAGTCCAACTGGATCATTGTCCATTTTCAGTGGAGGCCCGGGGAGAAAAGCTCCACAGATTAAAGCATGTTTATAGATTTCATGTTTGGGATGGATTGGGATCTTTAGCTTCTGCGAAGATACGCAAAACCTTCTTGAAAGTCATTTCTCTATTGAAACCACCAGTTAAGACTGCGGTCCCACCATGGGACTTGACTCTAGTTTTACAAGCATTGACAAGCCCACCTTTTGAGCCTGCCGCCAGTTCCTTTAAAGTTCTTATGGAAAACAGCCTTTCTAGTTGCTATTACTTCAGCCAGGAGGGTTTCGGAACTTCAAGCCCTTTGCATGAAACCCCCTTATCTAATTTTCCATTAGGATAGTGTCTCTCAGGACTAACCCTTCCTTCTTACCAAAGGTGGCTTCAGAGTCAAACATCAATCAGTCGATTAATTTACCAGTGTTCTTTCCCAACTTTCAGAACAAAGGGGAATACAGATTACACAAGTTGGATGTACATAGACAACTATGTTTTTACTTGCACAGGACAAAGGATACTCGCAAGGCTGATCAGTTGTTTGTGTCCTTTGCCAAATCTGCCATGGGTAGAGCTATTTCCAAAGTTACCTTAGCAAATTGGATTTCACAATGCATCATTCATGCGTATGTATCCTCAGGTAAACCTGCTCCTATCAGAGTCCATGCCCACTCAACCCAATCCATAGCCACATCAGCAGCCTTCTGGTCCAGGGTTCCTCTGGACGACATATGTTCAGCAGCTACTTGGTCCTCTTCCCATACATTCATTTCTCATTATAAATTGGATATGATATCCAGGAGTAGGGCATCCTTTGGCTCTGCGGTGCTTCAGAATATCCTTCCTTAAAGGCCGCCCAAGGTTTTTAGGTAGCTGGGGACTCTGTCCCACAGGTTGCAGAGCAAATGAAGCAACTACTTCAGATAAAGAAGTTATGTACTCACCATAAAGTTCCTTCTGAGTAGGTACTTCATTTGTCTGCAGCTGACCCCCCCCCCCCACCATGCCCCCTAACCATTATCGTGATCCCTGATCATGATTGAGATTGTTTCATGAGGTTAGGCTTTATTTGGTCCTCTGTCGAGGGTATTAGTTAGGCTTTATTTGGTCCTCTGTCGAGGGTATTAGTTATTGGATTAAGCAAACTCTATCTGAGGGAAAGGCAGCATGCAGCAGGGGATTGTGGGTAAAGGGGAGAAGCTAGGCGCTCGGATCTTTTAGCTAGTAAAGCTGCCGGCTCTGATCCAAGGTCTGATCCGATACCCACAGGTTGCAGACAAATGAAGTACCTACTCAGATGGAACGTTATGGTGAGTACCTAACTTTTTTATCTCTGTATCCTCAGCTCAGAGGCAGTCTGAGTGCACCAGCCAGCTCCAGTTTTGGAGCCAGATGACTCTGATCCAAATTGTCCCTGTCAGAGCTGAGGCCTTAGAGTAGAGACTGAAGTTTTTCAGAGCCGTGTCTTCCCTTTGGAGCCTTGGCACTGGACAACTTGGCTCAGGCCTTCGCCTCAGGTGGCCTGCTGTTGGAGCGGGGGCTGATGGAGAAGCATGATTTCTCTACTTGTTGGATTTCTCCTTTGCAGAGAGCTCTGCTTTTAGGTGGCAGAGTGTTCTCTGCTTCCATAGCATGGATGGTTCCTATTCCCCTCTGATCTTTCCTCTGGATCCCATGTGTGTCTGCACCTTGAGCTCCATCATTCTACACCACAGGGGACAGCCAGCCCAAAAAGTCTCCATGTTACTCAGCAGGATATTTTGAGTCTCTCCTGACCACTTCTCTGGAGCACCTCACTGAAGAAGTTCTAGGAAGAGTAAGTGCAAGAGAAGGCACTTAGCCATCACAAAAGATGCTAATTTTGATGAAGGGGAAGGGTCCCCAAGGTCACCACTTGAAGACATCTCTTTTGGAGACATCCTTGATCCTTAAGCAGAGGGGGTGGTTCGTCCACTGATTTAACCCTTCTCCAGAAGAATCTGAATTCCTGGAGGCCTTTGGCAGCTGGCCCATCTACCTCCTGTTTAACTCTGCCTTCCAGTGAGCTCATTAACCTGATCTGTAGGCAGGTGTGGAAGGAGCCGGACAGTTGAATCTCTTCCCCAAAAAAGACTGGATTAGATTCTGGCACCACCTGTAGGAATGGAGTCATGGAGCAAGAGAGTGCCCGTAGATGCTATGGTTGTGGAGGCAGTCACCAAGAAGGAACTTGCTGAGCAAAGTTTCCCTGTCATCCCCTTAACAGGGAGTCTAGGGCATTGGACAGATTTGGATGCTTCAGTGATTATTTTTTTTTTTTTTTTGTCCTCAGGTTGGTGAACTAACTGGCACACTTTTTAAAGACTGGGACTTGATGAATTGCCTCTTTCTGGGACCACTACTGCTGAGACTTGGGCTATTGTGGCTTCATAGTTGGCAACCCTACAATCTGTTTTTAATTTGTCCATGAGGCTCATCTCGCATGAAGCGGAAGGTACCCCAAGAGCGGTAGGTTCAGGCATTTTCCATCAGGAAGCATGCTTGGATGCACTTATATGATTTTGTGGAGCCCTTCAAGTTTTTTTTCATCAATACAAACTTTGGCATTTTGTTGTTTGGCCCTAAGGTGTAGCTCACACACTCCAGTTGTGAGTAAGATAGAATCTCTTTGCAGTTGGGAGTTTTTTTTTTTTTTTTTTTCCCCCACAACCCCTCAAAGGGCCACCTCCAGGAACCAACAAGGAGGAAGAAAAATATGCCAAGTCATCCCAGGGTCCTTTTCCAAGATCCATGTGGAGATGGTTCCCCAGAGTCGGAGGGGAGAACTCAAATGGAAGAAGCCACCCATGTGGCAGAGGAGACCTGCAGAACCAAGGTTCTTTCTGACCGACGCTACCAGTGCTCCTGAAAGGATGCCTGTTGTCCCCCTCTGGAGGCAATTGGGGGTTTTGTCCGTGGACCAGAAAGCCTGGCTAGACATCGCAAAAGATGCATGTGTGCAGAGGATTATTTCTCTCTTCCCTTTCACCTCCACCTGTATGTAAAAAGCTGCTTTGGTGGCATGGTCCTAACTATGGCCCAGTCAACTCTGGTTCGATTAGTGGCTCAGGGAGGGCGTCAAATGTTTCTCCGTGTGGGAGATGTGGTTCACGCAGGGGACAAACCCCCAAGATGCCATTAGGAACCGCAACATACCCCAGCAATATCATAGTAAGTCTGAGGGGGTAAGGAGGGTGCAGGGCCCAGCATGGATGTGGGGTACTTGGGCCTGGCCAGTTTGATGTCCCAAGGCAGACGAAAAAAATACAGGCAGTGATGCATTGCATTACAATGTTATGCACCCCGACTATAAAGATTAAAGAGCCAAATGATTAGGACACAAATTCTAACAGGTGATTGGTGTGAAGAAATGTTAGAATTATTGCGTTTAAAATTTGTTTGTAGGGGGTACATCCCCCCCCCCCCCCCCAAAAAAAGAAAGAAGCAAAAAGGGAACTTGAAGACAAGGGGGGTCATGTTAGTAATGCACAGTAATGAGACTGGACTGTAGCAGTGCCTTTTTTATTTTGTATAGTTGCAGTGATATTAAAGTAATGGGAAATGGCATTTTCACTGCATGTCTTGATATTTTGAAAATTATTTGGAGAAAGGCCAAAGTTAAGGGCTGGAGTTTTAACACTTATTTTGAGAGGGAGAGTAGACTAAAAGGGTGGTGCTCTGGAAGGAGAGGTACCTTCAGATGTTTAGCATGTAGCTCATGCAGGTTGATTTCCCGCAGTCATAACAGTTAAATGGAGGAGCAGAAAGTGTGATGGGGTACCTGGGCAGTTGGTGTAATAGTGAATATGTATGTAGTGTTCCATGTGAAAGTTTTTATAACTTGAGGGGACAAGTGGAGAAACTCAAAATTAAAATTTGAGCATAATGCTAATAACATTACCAGTGCACTGTATAAACACCCTGCTGCATGTAGTAAATTTAAAAACATTTGTGTTCTGTGTTGGATCACGTGAATTGTGATTTATTAGATTATTATTGTTAGGGGGTCAAGAGCTTGACTACCAAAACGTAATGCAACAAATTTGGATGTTAGTAAACCTACAGGATTAAATGAGACTACCTTTTTAACCAGTGAAACTAGGATTATAAAATTTTCTGTTATTTTGTGTGTTTTAATGAAGGTTAAATTCTGAAAAGGATTATTTTAAGTACTTAGGGCAACTTTGTGTTTCATACTGTCACGATTACAGCTTCAGAATTTAAGCATGGTCAAATGACACTATTTAAAATATTTTTTGGCAATGAACAACCATTCTGAAGTCTTGAGCCAAAAGCACTTTTGATAAAAAAAGGTAGAAATTTCCATTGTAGTTCATTATCCTCAATCATTGGAGAGAGTTTTTTAACCTGCAAAAAGGTTCCAACTTACAATTTCTGGTGAAAAGACCATGGACTTTGGCTAAATGCAAAAACAGCTTGTACCGTCTCTCTGGGGAAACAATTTTCCTGGTCTTGCCACATAAATGACCCCCCCCCCCCATTTCAAAATCGAGACCTAGACATTGGTGGACAGTGAACTCCTCTCCTTTTTAACTATTGTGTTAGCTGTTAGCTAGCAGAAGGGAGGATTTCCTAATTTACTAAAGGTATATACTCCAGATCTAAGGAAGTTGTTCTTCTCTCTAAACCATTTAATAGAACAAAATGCCCCTTTCTATGTACCTATCCAGACATACTGCACAGCGTGAGAATCTACAGTGACTGCTGACCGGAAGACAATGCACCTAAATGCCCTATCCCTTTGAGTCTCCTATGGACTGCTGTGTGGTGACCTGTACTTGACTTGCAAGGCAGTAAAACACTCAATCCTGCTAGACCTACCACTAATTCCTACTCTAAGGACCTGGCGCTATTAAATGGTATAAACAGACCCTATTGGTGGGATTATGTACCTCTCCCAAAGGATATACCCTTACTTATGGAATAAGTTCCCTCTCCGTGTTGTAATTCTAACTTTTAATCCTGGCTGTGATTTTGGATGGGAGTCGTAAGTTCAACCCTGGGCTGTCCTTTCAGGCCCTGATAGATGGGGGTTTGGGTAGACTGAATAGCAGGGGATAGGCTGCTAGTAGTCTACTAGGCAAATTTGCATAGTACAAAACTAGGAACCTGAACAGCTCCTTCCTTTCCCCTGCTCACGTGCTACAGGGGACACTCCCATTTTTTCTTTTACCCTGCGTCTTTCTGTGAAGCCGGCGGTGCTTTTGGTTTGTGCTGGAAAGGGAAAGGTTTCAGGTTTTTTTGGAAGAATATAGAGACTATGAAGAGCCCCCTCCCCCAAAAAAATGAACTCTTGCTCCAACTTTGAATGCAACTCACAGCACTTCAAGCCAAATGACCCTGCTTCAGCCCAGGACAATGTCACTCAACAAATTGTCCATGCCCCCCCCCCCCCCCCAAGTCTGTCTCGCTCTCCCAGGTTTAGTGAAGTTTGATCCACTTTAGAAACTAATGTATATTTGTACATTATATTCTGCTTGTTCACTAGAATGTGTATATGCAGGGTTGTATTAACTATTTTTTTTTTTTTTTTTCATGAAATGTTTATTTCACCAGAGCCTGAAATTTGTTGAATATTGATTTTTAGTGCACTACCTCAGTAAATGTACAATGGTGTATGTATGTTGTTGACACCAGACACACTAACTCTCTGCTATCCAGATTTTTGCTCGTATTTTTGGTCTGTTCCTCATAAAATTTGTGGTTTCTAGTAAATTGCCGAGGATTCACGTCATTAAATGACATACATTTGAGTTTGACTTCACATCCTCCAGAAAATTGGTGCTAAAATAAAACCCCATTTGTTTTAGAAGAAGATTTAAAATGCCCCTATTTTGGGCCTTTGCCCCCCCCCCCCCCCAATTATTTTTTCTCTAAGAGGTATGTGAGGGACAGCTTGACATTTCATAGGCATTAGGATTTATCCTGGCAAAATGTTGCTGTAGTGTTGTTTTTTTTTTCCTCTTTTAGAAACTCTTTCAAGAGTTGGAGAAATGTTTTCTTTCTGCTCGCACAAAAGGGGTACTGCTGTATGGTGTTTTTTTTTTTTTTTTTTTAATGCACAACAGGGAAGTTCATTGAAAACCTGCCTTGGACCTGTCCAATCCACAAGCGGTGTAGTCCTTAGACATTTCAAAGTGGAAAACACTTCAGTGGCCTGTTGATGGCAACAGCTAACCAATTCTCTTGTTTGCATAATCCTAGTCATAGTGGTTCTGAGACTGAAAGGAATGTAATCTCTTCCTAGATGGCGGTCCAGTTCAAATACATTCAAAGACTCTGTTTTGCAGTTTGGTAGACCATAAAGGGAATCACTCTCCACTTCACAGTAGCATTTAATATGGTATCTTGTCAATTAACTGGGACATTTTCTGGCTGACCTGAGCAGTGGATCATCATGATGGTCTAGTGTGCCAGACTTCACATGTTAAAGTTTCAACATTTTCTGATTTAGGTTTTTTGGGATCTGAACAATATGATTTAGACTTAACTAATTCCTTCTTTCGTCACAGAACTCTAATTTATTGCACCCCAGATAAACTGGGGCAAACTTGTACTTGCTGTCCACAGATGCATCCAGCTTTGGATGGGGAGCACATTTGGAATTAAGCAATGGTTGGGGTTAAGGTCTCCTTCAGAGTTTGAAATGCACATCTGCCTGAAAAAGATGGTGCTCTGATTTTAATATAGACCATTCAAAGTGTCATCCCTAGGGGATAGTGAACCATCTGCTACACCCTGCTTATATATTTATAATGTACATTGTACGGGGCTCACAGTGTATCCTAGCTCAGTAATTTGGGGCCAGTTTAAAGGTTAGCTTTCCTCAGTTACTGTGTCTTGCTTTGTACCCTAAATTCCCATGTTTCAGGGGTCACAGCTGTCATACCCTTTATCTTCTGTATTTGCTAGGTGCTATTTACCTACCTACCTACCTACCTTTAGTAGATTATATTTGTTCTAAATTCCAATATATTGCAGCCGTCCCTACCTCATGGAGGAGTTTGTTTTGGAGCTGCAGGACCCAAAATTGCTTGTATGGTTTCATTTTCAGTGATGTAAAATGTCTCTCTTCTCACATAACCAAAAAATGGCTAGTTTTCCCTTGCTCTTAAAATGTCCATACTCATTTGTGTGATTTGTACACATTTCTTATTTTCTTTACTTCCAGTGTCCATTGGTGGCTTAACTCTTTTGGTATCCTGTATGCTGTTCTCGAAGTTTTTTACCCTCTGCTTTTACCTCAGTCTTGCAGCTTTTCGGTAGTGAAATATCTAAGACACGAATTATGCTATTACTATTTATCCTGGTATTTTAGTTTTTTGTTGCCATTATATTTTATAAGTATTCCTTTTAAGATCCCCCCCCCCCGGAGGGTGCAGCATATGTAATCCTCCACGTGTGTGTGTCATGCTTATGAAGATTGTTGTGGTGTGTTTTTTTTTTTTTTTTTTCTTTTCTTTTCTTTTCTTCCTATAAGTGAAGGATTTTCCATGCAGATAGTTTCCTGTGGGTTCTCTGGTTTCCTCCCACATTCCAAAGACATGCAGTAGGTGGATTGGACACTCTGGTCTGTAGGGGTGTGCGTGTGTGTTGTGTAAGAACTACTGTGGCAGGGTAGCCATATCACCCAGTGGTGTAAAACATCCAACTCTGGGTTGTCCATTTTGAAGTGACAACCCGGTCCCATGTGCAAAAATGGGGATGGGTTAGTTCCCAGCTTGGGAGGAGGGGTGCCTTTTATTCTCCATGAATTTTTCTGAGCCTTATGTCATACATACTGGTGGTGCAGCGGTTAGCGTTGCCGCCTCACAGCAAGAGGTTCTCCGGTTCAATCCTTGGTTGGGGTGCCTTCTGTGCGGAGTCTGCATGTCCTCCCTGTGGTTGCGTGGGTTTCCTCCGGGTGCTCCGGTTTCCTCCCACATCCCAAAGACATGCTGTAGGTGGATTGGACACACTAAATTGGACCTAGGTGTGAGTGCCTTCTGTGGAAGGTTGGGCACCGGGCTGGCAACTCGACACTGTAAAACTCTACTGCCAATCATGAGTGGACGGTGATCCGCTGTGGTGACCCCTAACCGGGAAAAGCTGAAAGATGTCCTACATACTAGTGACATATACAGTAGGCGAGTTGTTGATCCTCTGAATTGTAGGTAAGTACATGCACGTCATGCAGTGGAGTGACATCTAGTATAGGCTGGGTTCTGTACATTGACTATTTCTTCTCAGACTTTTACTCTCTCATGATCCTGAACAAGTTAATGTGTTAAATCAATTCAGTCGTTCTTCAGTACTCATCAGATTCGCTTACCAGAATGATACAAAACACCGCAATCTTGTTTGTGCAACAATGGAATATTTTAAAAATGCATTAATATTGGGTGAGATTGAGAGGTTTTGTGAGTTTGGTTGTCTTGCAGACCTCCTCAGTAGTACTTCTGCAGTGCAGAAAGGTTGGAGCATTCTTTGTGAGTTTGTGGCCAGATAGCTGAGGTAGTTAATAAATGTTGCCTCAGTAGGTTACTGACATCAACTTTTATACTTTCCTGTTACTAGCCAAAATAGCTTTTGTTACATTTCTAACAGTTGACAGTTGGCTATGAAAAACGTCTAGGATCACAATTTACCTCAGAAAAGAATGTTTTACCTGAAAACCACAGCTAGTGTAGAATGTTTACCTCAAAACCACAGTTAGTGTGGAATACTTAGTTCAACAGTGATAGCTGGAATTTTCCACAGCCTGCTTCTATAAATTAACTCTTATTCAGAAGTATAAAAAACAGATGTTCAAGTTCATAAGCAAACTACATCCATCATAGATAAAGCCCATCTTTAATAAACATGGTTCAATGACCTTTTCTTATCAACACTTCAGCAAATAGCATATTCATTTTGCTAGATGGGAGAAAGAGGCAAATAGTATGTTTTAAAACTTTTTCTCTTAACATTTCCCCCCTCAAAACACTTTCATTTGTCTTTTTTATTTCAGCAATATATGGTAAAAACTAAGTATTTCTTTGCATACATTACTTCATTTGCAAGACAAACTTTTAAACTTCAAAACATTTGCAAAAGTCACATTTTAATGTATTCACTTTCACCAGTCTGTTGCAACTGCTGGTACATCGTTTTCGTAACAGCAGTATCAACCAGTCTTTGTAGAAGACCTCTGATACAGGGTATACAACAGCAACCACATACCACCATGGTAGCCACAGCGACTCAAAACGGACACCAGGAAACTGCTGATGAGATGACTCCATTTTCCAAACCACGCTTGTAGAAAGTCTGTGAAGGGATTATTTACCCCAGAGTTCTCTGCCAATTCTTTGGATAACCTCTCCAAACCTTTCAAAGCTCGAGTGATGCTCCCATCAGGGGCTGTGTTATTTGGAATATATGTACAAAAGAAAGTCCCAAACATCCTGCAAACTCCTCCTTCTTTGGTCAGGAGCATATCCAATGCAATTCGATTCTGCCATGCCACCTGCGAAGTGGCCTCCAGTTCTTCAGCAATACCTTTCAGTGCATATCTGGTATAGTTCACAAAACGCTGCTGGTTATAGTAAATGTAGTTGATCCAGTCCACATTCTTATTGGGTTGAATCCAGACAAAGATGGATGCAAAACCAGCCGCTATTTGGTTTATTGCTTTGTATTCATCAGGCACTCCTCTTGGTACGCCAGTGCTATCGATGTAGACACTATCTAAGGATTGCTTCGGTGCCTCTCTTTTTCTCTTATTCAACCACCTCTGCTTTATTTCAGGTTCTCTTATGAAATTGTTTGCTGGAACTGGGAAAATGTAGAATGGCAGAATTAACTTTACGAGTGCACAAGTTCCTTTCCAGGGAACCGTAAGCCCTTATCTGAGTTTGTCTCCACATAACCACCATACGTCTGCTAAACTATGAGTTTGGTTTTCCAGAAATGGATTCCCATTGCCATTCACAGTAACATTGCAATAATTCTGTCCCATATTGCCATAATTCTTTCCTCTGCCATCTCTGGAAATGCACATATACGAACCTGGATAAGAGATTGCTGTAGGCGGTTTCTCAACTTTGCTTATGACTGGAAAATGCTGGGTTTCATCTTTGCATTTATCTTCGGTTTTGTTGAAGAATAACTTTAACAGACACGTCAGATTACCTTCAGCTTGCATCAATGGGACTGTCGCTAGTTGCTGTTTACCTTCAGCACAAGAGAAACAGTTCTCACGATGTGCCTCTCTGGTACTATATCTAACCCAAGATAACCATTCATTATGGTGTACGAATCCTGTCTCGAGTAACAACTGTTCTTCTGTGAAGGCAAAATCTGCTTTACTTGTAGCATTTTTAAGGCTTTGCACTTTAAGTTGGAAAGTCCCCAAAGGATCAGTTCCAATTGGAAGAGACACTCCGATTCCATAAACTCCTGAATCACTTTCTTGTGGTGACACGATGGTTATAGTAATCACTTCAGTACCTTGGAAATGCGCAATTTTTATTCTTTGTTGCCTGCTTTTATCTTTCTCCGGTATCACTGCACCACTTGTTTCCCATCCGTTCACATTTGTTGACCACCAAACATTTGACCAGGACGCACAGTCTCTGTTGCACAAGTATTTTGCAAGAGTCAGGAAATCATTACTGTTCCATTTAGCACAGCCCAAAATTCCTTCACAAAGTTTTACCTTGAACATAGTAACACCTGTTTGCGCCTGCAGCACCACCATTCCTTTTTCTCTCACAACTGTTCCTTCTCGTATGGACATATTTACTTTCGCCACCAAAATCATCATCATGTAACAGTTCAAGTACCAGTTGAACATGGCCATCCTTCCTTTGTAGTCAGACTTTGCGTTCAGGGGTCCGATGGAGTCTGACCAACATCAATGGTAGAAGGAAAAGTCAAGTTTTTTTACAGTGGGTGATATGAATCCACGAAGTCCTCTGCAATCTTTACAGCCGTAGGTGTTGAGATAAGTACTTGATATGGGCCTTCCCACCTGGGGGATGACCAGTTCTTTCTCTTCACAATTCGGATCCACACCCAGTCCCCGGGATTCGGATCCACACCCAGTCCCCGGGTGCCACGCTTAAGGCTTCACCTCTGGAATCTGCAAAGGAGTCATTGGTTACAAGAGACTTGACATTTAGCAGCTTCTTCATATAATCCGCCAGATCCTCACCCCCCTCATGTTCCGCTGGCAACAATCCTTGCCACTGCGGGACGTAATATGGTCTCCCAAACAAAAGTTCAAATGGTGTAAGTCCTTTTGTAGGAGGGTGAGATTCGCATGTACAGGAGTGCCAATGGAAGGCACGCAGTCCAGGATCTATGCGTTTCTGCCATCAGTTTGCAGAGCTTACTTTTCAAGACACCATTGTGTCTCTCCACCAGTCCAGCTGACTGCGGATGGTAAGCACAATGGTACTTGAGATCAATTTGAAACACTTGACTCAACTTCTGAACAATCTGGTTAACAAAATGAGACCCATTATCACTGTAAATGTGTCTTGGTAAACCAAATCGGGGAATTATTTCTGTTAAAAGCTTAGCTACTGTGTGTGCATCAGGATGCTTTACTGGAAAAGCTTCTACCCACTTAGAAAAAGCATCAATTATGACTAGACAAAACTTTTTTTCCTTCTGAGGGTGTCAACTCAAAGTCCATACAGAGTGTGTGGAATGGATATGGAGGGGTAGGGAATGCCTGCTGAGATTTCTTAACTCCCCCTTGAGCATGATACTTTGCACATAATAAACAAGATTAACAGAATTGCTTTGCATAAGTTGAAAATCCTTTACACCAAAACACCTTCGACACTATTTGAACCATTGTCTGTATTCCTACATGGGCAGGTCCATGGCTAACCAATGCAGCATACCTAAAAAGGTTTGAGGGCAATACCATTTTGCCATCTGATGCCCTATACAACCCATCCTGTTGGGTAATACCATATTTCACTCAACGACATTTTTCCTTCTGTGTTGTCAATGTTTGCATTACTTTTAGTCTGTAAGTCAGAGGTGTCCGGGCTCTAAATCATTGTCCTGTAAAAGCAAATCATTTTCTTGAGCTGCCTTTTTTGCAGCCATATCAGCAAAAGCATTTCCCCTGGAGACAGGATCTTTTCTATTGGTATGTGCGGAACATTTACATATCGCTATCTGAAGTGGTAGTTGCACTGCATCTAACAACTGTAAAATTAAATCTCTGATTTATTGGTTTGCCTGTCGCAGTAACCATTCCTCTTCTTCCATTGTTGAGCGAAAACGTGCACAGTGGAGAAAGCATACTGAGTATCTGTATAAATTGTCACTTTTTTACCCTCCCCTAAGGTACAAGCTAGAGTCAAAGCCACTAACTCAGCTGCTTGGGCAGAATAAATATTTGACAATCCTTTTGCTTCTAAAACTTCAGTTTCTGTGGTGACAGCATACCCTACTAGTGTTTTTCCTACAGTGTCCTTCTTTGCTGATCCGTCTACAAACAAAAGATCAGAATCTACCAACGGAATATCCGTTAAATCTGGTCGGGGAAGTACTTTGTTATGAATGCTCTCTAAACAAAGGTGTGGAGTACCTTCTGAAGTCGGCAAAAGTGTTGCCGGATTAAGAGTAGTACATCTTTCTATGGTCATATGTGGCTGTGTCAGCAGCACTGTCATACATGACAAATGTCGACTAGGAGATAAAAAGGTTATCTTATCTTGCAAAAGTATAGTAGCTACTGAATGTGGAACTCGCAATTTTAATGGGTGAAACAAAACTATTGATGCTGAGGCTTGCACTGCCATGGCGGCTGCCGCTACAGCTTGAACACAATGCGGCAATGCCCTTGCAACAGGATCTAATCTGGAGGAATAAAAAGCTGTCGGTCTCTGTTTATCCCCATGTACTTGTACCAGAACCGAAGTCCTAGAACCGAAGTCTTATATCCTCCCTTACAATCAACCATTTGTACAAACTGCTTAGAATAGTTTGGAAAACCCAAAACAGAGGATCCTGCTATCAATTGCTTAATTCTATTAAATGCTTGCATTGCCTTATCTGTCCACTGTATATTACTTTTAGCTGCCATGGGAGTGTCATAGATCAGTGCGGTCAATAGCCCTACTTCTTCAGCATAATTAGGAATCCAACTTCTACAAAAATTAGTCACACCTAAAAACGACATCATCTCCCGCTTAGTCGTAGGCATAGGTGCTTCAAGAATTGCTTGTTTTCTTGTATTTTCCAATTGTCTACCTTCCTGAGAGGTTAAATAACCCAAGTACTTTACTTGTGCTTTCCACAATTGTAACTTCTCTTTATTTACTTTGTCCTTGCTCAGCTAAAAAACTAAGAAGGGCTAGGGTATCCTTTTTACAACTTTCCTGCGTGGGTGAGGCCAATAAAATATCATCTACATACAACAGGACCTGGCTTCCCTCTGGGGGAACAAACTGAGCTAAATTCGCAGCCATTTCTTGTGCGAATATTGTCGGATTCTCACAATAACCGTGTGGCAATCTGGTGTATGTGTATCTTTTACCTTGGAAAGTGAATGCAAACCACAATCTAATCTCCTTGTGTAGTGGTATGGAGAAAAAGGCACCGCCTATATCTATGACAGAAAAATATCTGTGCTGAGGTAGTAAATCATTAAGTAATGTATAGGGGTCAGGGACCACCGGTGCTCTTGGGATCACAGCTGAATTAACTGCTTGTAAATCCTGAACCAACCTCCATGACCCATCCGGTTTCTTTACAGGAAACAACGGAGTATTGCGGGGTGAATCTGGGCATTCAACAAGAATTCCTACCTGTTTTAGCTGCTCAAGAACTGGCTTAATTCCTTCCTCCGCTTGTTTACTTAATGGGTATTGGTGCTTACGAGGTCTAAAACCTGACTTTGGAGGTTATACAAACCTCACCTGCTGTTTTCATCAGTCCCACATCCCCTTTACCTTTTGACCATAAATCTACAGGTAAGGCACTTAGTTATCTTCCTCTTGAGTTAGGAGGATTTGTCATCCCATTTCTGTTTTGTCATCCCTGAGGTGCACACTTGGTCGTGCCCAAGTCACCCAATTTAATCTTTGTACCTGGATCTGTTGATCCTTCAACTGACTTTCAGACATTGTGTTCCAAATTGTTACCTTTTTCGCCAAATCTACCCAATGTGTCCCCACTGCTTTAGTAACTGAAACATGCGGTCTATAACTTGAGCGATATAAAGAGCTCATTTCCTTAGTCAAAGTACAGGTTACTACTGTATTACCTTGCGTATCCCAAAACATATTCAAAATTATCCTTGCACACTTGTGCTTAAAGAATTCTTTTTCAAATTCTTTATCCGGACCAGGGGCCTTATAGAACATAGTACAATGTAAGTGCGCCGCAACCTGCGGTGACCCGCTCTTAGATTTACTTAGAGCTAGATTGATCAACTCTGTATCAACCCTCCCCGTGTCGTCTGAAATCAAGTCTAGGCTATACCAGTAAAACAAGTCTTGTACTCCTGTACTACTAAGCCATCCGCTAACCTTTTTGCCTCAATACCCTTAGGTGTGGGAATTGCCGCTATTCCAAACACATGCATCAAATTTCTTCCCAGCAAATTAACTGGACAAACTTTTGATATAATTACTCTACACCTAACAGGTTTTGTTTGCGGATCTGTGAACAGTAGAGGATGCGACAGTGGTTCCTTATAAATTCTCCCATTTGCCGCTTTTACAAGGACAAACTCATCTGTTTCGCAGTTCGGAGGCAGAACTGCTGGACCCAAAAGTGTACGCGATGCACCTGAATTACATAAAAACTCCACTTTCTGTCCCTCAACCAAAAACTGTATCATGGGTTTCTGATCTAGATGCATAGCAATACCCAAATTTGCCAGGTTTATGACTTCAGTCACAATCCCGCTCTTCCATTAGAGTGTTTCTGACATTCATCATAGATGGTGTCTGCCTCTTCACTATCCCCATAATGAAGATGGCGCCTTTCTTTACTAGCATATAGTCATGCGGAGCCCTTGTTCGTAAGCTGTGGGGGATGTTGCCACTCTTCATAGTCAATGTTGCCACTCTTCATAGTCAGTCGGCAGCGAAGTGCCCACGTCTACCGCATTTAAAACATTCTCCACGTTTGAGACTTTCCCTAGAGGCTGAATGTCCACCCGGTTCATTTAACGTGTCCCATTGCGGGCCCCCACGTTTTTTACGCCACCACGGCGCTGTTGCCCCCTTTGGTCCTGTACTAAGAATATCCCACCATCATCCCCTACTGCCAACACTTGTACTTTCTTTTTCTTTTTTAGATTAAAATGTCGCTTAGCATGCCGTGCATATTCAAACAAAGGTTGCAGTCTACATGTTCTGTGATCTACCATGTGCTTAGTAATTAAAACTACTTATCGGAGCCTTACAACCTTTAAGGAAAGCATTTTTCAATTGCTGTTCATACAGACCATCATTAGTCTGATCCTGCGGAATCATCATTCCACAATGGTTATTGAACACTTCTGTCAGTCTTGCAATATAATGATCTACAGATTCATCATCATTTTGGATGCACTGATTTATTACTGTCCAATCTGCTCTTGGATGCCACTTATCAGAAATTCTCTTTAACATATCAGTGACTCGTGTGTCTAACGCTCCAGAATTATGCTTTTAATGTAGTGCCGTCATCTGCCTTGCATGTCCAAGTACCACAAACTAAGTGCCAATCTGGACCTAAGATTTGTCGTACTACTTGTTCTACTTCTAAACCATGTAGATAATAACTTAAACGCATACCAACTATGTCCTCAGAAAACTTTTGAAAATTAACCTTGGGATGAGGGATACCATCTGTAGCTCATTTTATATCCTCTTTAGCCCAGGGACGATCAACTAAAATAGTTGGTTCTTGTCCAACATATCCTGCTTGTGGGTTTGCAACTTGTATTAAGGGAAGAGCTTCTGAATGGTCAAAGTTTAATAGCCCAACGTCCTTGCCCTGCTGGTCCTGACCTTAACTGCATAGGTTGGTCTACCTGTTGCAAAGCAACTTTAGGTACTACGGGAATTTGTGGGTAAATTGGAGGGGTCACAACATTCTTGAGCAGCTAATAACCCACCCTGCTTTACAGATCCCACATCTTCAGACTGATATTGAGAAGGTTCCCCCAGTATGGTAGCAGCAATTTCACCATACGGTGGGGCGGTTGCCTGCCTTTGTAATGCACAAACTGTGCTCATCCTCTTTATCTAAAAATAAAGCTACTTTTCCACTTGGCACCAGTGATCCCTTTTGATTTATTTCCTCTCTTTCCTGACACTGTTTTTCTTTTATAGCTCGTTTATTTGCTTCTTCTAACCATTTTTGTGCTTGGGGAAATCTCAATTGTCTTTGCTTTTTAGTTCGAGTTCCTGCATCCTTTTTCAAATCTCTAACCAATTTTGCACAGGCATTCTTATTCAGTGTACCATCAAAACCATATTTCATCTTCCACTTTCTCAAAAATTTCACATTATTTTTGTTTAAACTTTTCATATACTTCAACATTTAAACAGGCATCACTCTCACACTTGCAGCAACTTGAACCCATGTTTTCCTAGATTTCTTATTTTAGGACTGTATATTTTAGGACTGCATTTCTTATTTTTAGGACTGTATATTTTTGGACTGCATCAAAATTATTTTTACAGGGCTTATTACAAAATGGGGCTATCTTAACGGGGATCCTAACAAAATAACAGGTAATCCTAACAAAATAATCTTAATTATTCCTACCCACCCTTAACTAAAAATAAAACCCTTAACTAAAAATAAAACCCTTGTCGACAAGGTTAAAAAAAGAAAAAAAGGTATTTTCATCCTACCTGAACCAGATGAGACTCCGTTTCCCCTTTTTGGTTCGGAAACCGTCCCTCTGATAGGGATCAGAGAGCGGCCGGCCTCTTTCCAACGACAAATCAGTCGGAGGGCTTTCCGTCGAGGGAATCATAAGATAAACCCTCACCTGCGCAGGTTTTTCGGTCTCTGTCAGCCTGATCCTTATCTTCGTAGAGGTTTCCGGTCCGAAGGACCAAAATGTCAGAAGAAAAAATTCAAGCGAGTCACATCTGCCTCAGGTGATGAAAATTTCCTTTAACTGCTAACCAGATTACAGCAACATGTTGGCCAAGATGATCTCAATCTGATCAGCTTGGTTACTGACATCAACTTTTATACTTTCCTGTTACTAGCCAAAATAGCTTTTGTCACATTTCTAACAGTTGACAGTTGGCTATGAAAAACATCTAGGATCACAGTTTACCTCAGAAAACAATGTTTTACCTCAAAACCACAGTTAGTGTAGAATACTTAGTTCAACAGTGATAGCTGGAATTTTCCACAGCCTGCCTCTGTAAATTAACTCTTATTCAGAAGTATAGAAAACAGATGTTGTTCAAGTTCATAAGCAAACTACATCTATCATAGATAAAGCCCATCTTTAATAAACATGGTTCAATGACCTTTTCTTACCAACACTTCAGCAAATAGCATATTCATTTTGCTAGATGGGAGAGAGAGACAAATAATAGTATGTTTTAAAACTTTTTCTCTTAACAGTTATCACACAATGTTGTGCACAGCTAGCTGTCCTGACTTCTAAATTATTTAGTTGGGCAGTTCAGATACTAACTGCTCTTTCAACCAAAAGCAAATACTTCGGTTTCTTTTAATGGCAGAATCTTGCTGTAGAGGTCCAGAAAAAAAATTACTGGTGCACTGTGTTTTATTTACATCATGGAAGGAGGAGGAAAAATCTGTAGGGTACAATTTGTACATTCGGTCAAGTTCATTATACTGATATGCAAGTAGCCTTGGCTTCTATGGGTTATATCCTCCCAAGGATATAACTGGACCACTTCTAAACTAGCTCGAGCTGAGCTAAGACAAGTTTGGGTGTCAAGCCCTTTTCTGGTCGAACAAGTTCCCTTTGAGGGAAAAACCTTCCATTCAGTTTGTTTATTAATAAGTAAGGAAAGCTTTTTTAAAAAATAGTCTATTTTAATGGACTCTCAAGACTGTACTGTACTTTTTTAAATAGAGCTGCTTTTTTTCTGTCCATTTAAGTTTAACCATTTTTTTTTTTTTTTTTACATAGAAATTGTGTGAAAAGCGACTGTAAAGACTTTTAGATTTTACAGGCATTTTCCCCAGGAAAGAGGCACCATTTTCAGTTTGACAGTGTAACAATTTCTCAGTCTCCTGGTCAGTCCTTCCAGCCATAAAAAGACGGATGTTCTGTAGTCCTATCTCGCCTTCATTCTTACTCTTGGGATCAGAGCCGAACTTCCTCTCCGACTCTGCCATACTGTACCTCAAAAACATCTTGTTGGCTTGTGGCTAGGAGGTATCCCATCATGCATCCCTACTATTCACCAGATCTCATTTGCCACTCGTTCAGCTCAGACGTGATTCTTCTTGGCTGTGGCTAAGTGCAATTTTTCAATAGTTTTCTTGTCATTGTTGGATATTATATTGTCTTGCTAGTTTTGTGTGTTTTTTATTGCAGTCTTTGTCTGTTTCAAACTATTTGCTGCTTCTTTCTCTGTGTATTTGTTGTACGTTGTTTGGCAGTTCTTCAGTTGGCCTTTTTGATATCCCTGCATTGCTAATCTCCTGTGTGGCTGCTTTCCTTTGGGCTAGGCCTGTTTAAGTTAGAGGATCTAGTCCTCTGTTCTGTTTTCCTTTACTCCCTGGGCTAGGCCTGTTTAAATTAGAGGACGTAGTCCTCTTTTTATTCTCCTTCCTCCTAGGGCTAGGCCCGTTTAAATTAGAGGACCTAGTCCTCCGTTTATCCTTTTCTCTGCCAAATTGTGTGTTTGCGGATTGTGTGTTTTTGCATTATGTCTAAAGTCACTAAGGATCATAAGCCTTCAGGCTTCAAAAAGTGTACTAAATGTGCCCAGAAGATGTCCTTGACTGATGGGCAAAATTTGTGTGTTTTACTGTTTGCGGGCTATTCACCTCCAAGAGTCTTGCCTGTTTTGCCATGCAATCAGTCCTCGTGTTCTTCAGGAGAGGAAGAACAAACTGATATTGAAGGGACTATTAAAATATTCCTTTTGAGGAGGAATTGACATCCTCATCGTACAGTTCTAAATCTCCTTCCTACTCCAAAAAAGACGGACCTAAAACTACTAAACGGTCTCCTACCCATTCTGACCCACGCTGTCCCAAGAGTAAGAATGAAGGCGAGATAGGATTACAGAACATAAAGAAGTTAAGTCCTTACCATAACATTCGATGTTTGTAGTCCATCTCGCCCTTCATTCATACGAACCCCCCTTCTTGAGGACCTGGGGGTAGAGTGCCTATTGCTTTTTTGTTAGTCCTTTCGATTTGGTTTGTTCTTTGTGTCTGTATTTGTCCTTGCAGCAAACAAGGTCTGGGGAATAATAGTGATGCATGATGGGATGCCTCCTAGCCATGTGCCAACAAGTTTTTGAGCTACAGTATGGCAGAGTCGGAGCAAGAAGTTCAGCTCCGATCCCAAGATTAAGAATGAAGGGTGAGATGGACTACAAACATTGAACATTATGGTAAGGACGTAACTTCTTTTTAAGCAAACAACCTTTGCTTTCACAGTAGGCTAGCAATTTTCCTCCAACCATAGGTTGGCCATTCAGCTGTGTCCATTAGTTGTTCCTCAGACTGTTCATGATTTACCCTGGATCCCTCTGGTGTAGCACCAACAACCACTAAGGACCTGGGTAAACCATGTCCGTCATGGCTGATAGGGGTCCCCTCAGTGGGCAAGGGATAGGCAATAGTCAGCCCTGGGAGATGGAACAGGGAGGGCTTCACAATCTTGTCAGAATATTATGCCCATTCCTGGGGAGGCTACTGTTGCCATTAATAACGTTATTGGTCCATTTTTCCTATTTAAAAGAAACCAAAAACTAAGCATGTACTTACTCCTCAAACTGCCATAGACAGGAGTAGTTTACTGGATCTAGCTTTGGGTCTAATTCGGGCTATTAATTCTTTTTTTCCCTTAGATTTCTGATTCAGACTCAGTTTCTGACTCTCCCTGTGGGTAGTGTTGTGAGACTTTTTCTAGAATATGCCAGTGTTCTCAGTGGGAGAACACTAAGGTTTCTCAGTCAGAAAATACTGAGAGCTGTTCATAGGCAAGTACTAGGCTAGCTGCCTTTGTGGGACATTTGTAAGCTTAGCCAATTTCCCTTTTTTTACACTAACCTATCCCATTTGTTTTAGAAGTTGGCCTTGCTCATCCCATGGCTGCTGATGGTGAGAAATAACTAGGATCATACCATAGATAATTTGAGGGAAAAGGTATTTCTAGAACCTGCACCCATTCCTCCAGTTCCCTCAGATTTGGAGGATCTGTGCTCTGCCTGCAATTTTTCTCGGTTGGCTAGCTGCCCCTAAAAAGGCAGATGATGTGTAAAATTTCAGTCTTATTATAAACTTGTCCTAAAGCTGATCGGCAGCTGTATCTTTAGTTAATCCTACTGCTAAACACTTGATTCCAATCCTACTCTTTTTACATTTGGGGGGGGGGGGGCTGCATGCTTAGAAAACATTTTCCCCCAGAATTTTGAATAGTCTGGCTAATATGCTGAGGTTTGTACTAATCAATTGTGAAAGTATGAGGGATTGTTTTGTCTGCAAGTTCCTTCTTTTGAGGAAGAATCTGCTTTAAGGCACTACTCTCCGTTTTATTTTGTGTGTGTGACTGTGAGATTTTGATAATACAAGGATTTTGGCCACTGATGCTGTTTTAAGGAGGTTTGCATGGCTGAGTTCTCAAAAACTTTAGATGTTAACAATGAGATTTAACATTCTACATTGGATAGAGATTTAGCTTGGCCACTCTAATGCAGAGGTGATCAAAAGGTATGATGAAAAGGGGAAAATTAATACAGGGAGTCTAAGATTTTTTTAAGCTCTCTTCCAAGTATGTTTTCCAAGAGATTCTCTAACTCCTGCGGCTTTGGTAAGAGACAAAATGAACAGTCTCTACAAAATACAGGTAAACAGAAGTTTAAAAGGAAATGGCAAGGGAGTTGAGAACAATTCTGGAACCCCCCAAAACCAAGGACAGGCCATGAAGGCAAAATGACTATTGAGACTTTCTTCCAAAAATTATCTCCACATTCCTGTTTTGGAAACAATTTCAGACAAATGGGTTTTGGAAATCATTTATAAAATTACAGATGGCAGTGGGAGCAAATTACTCATCCTCCAAACTAGACTCTTGTTTCTACCAGTCCTTCATCACATGCTGTTCGGGGGAATGACTGAATCTATTCCCTCTTCCCAAGTGGGAAAAGGGTTTTATTCAAGAATGTTTAGTGCCAAACTAAATGCTTGAAGACCAGTTCTGGATCTTTCTTAAACCTGTTTGTGATATTGCCCAAATACAAAATGATGTTCATTTACAATCTGTTGCCCCTTCATGATCAAGGTTTCCTTGTAACATTTAGATTAAAAAGATGCTTATCACATTCATATGCATCCATATGCCTGGCCTTTCTTAAGGTTTGTCATTATCTGTTCTCTATCGTACGCTTTGTGAACACTCTTGGTGCCGTGGATAATCCAGTGTCTAGCCCCCTATGTAGCGCTCTCTTAACAGGCTACAAAACATCCACATATTCCATGTTAGATTACTTATCTTTGCATTCTTTTTCAAAGTGTTTATCTTACACAAGCTGGGATTCTGACAGGACATTCAAAAGTCTTGACTTTTCCATTCACAGGATTGTGCTTCTGAAATGTCAGCTTGGCAGCACAGTTCAAAGAGCTTTTCTTCCACAGGAAAAAGTAGATCTAGATGAGACTGTGGATAATGTTGCCTCGCAGCAAGAGGTTTCCTGGTTCAATTTTTGGCTAAAGTACCTTTTTTTTTTTTTTTGTAGAGTCTGCATGTCTTCCCTGTGTTTGTGTGGGTTTCCAATAGGTGTTCTGATTTTTTCCCCACTTTCCAAAGACATGAGGTACGTGGGTTGGACCCTACAAATTGGCCATAGTTGTGGTGTGGAAGAACTATCATGGCAGGACTGCCATCTGGTGGTATAAATCTTGGCTGTAGATTGTCACTGAGACTCCAAACCCATGTGCAGAAATGGAGAGGAAGGGGTTGTTGGTGGATGGATAGATCTGTTTGTTGGACTTTTCACTCAGACTTCTGTCATTGCGAAGGGAATAACTCTGTATTTTGGGTCTCATGGCTTCCATGATTCACGTGATACTCTGACTTCTTGGCTCCAACTTCAACCTTTGCCTGATGATATTGAGGCTAATTTCACGTATGCTTATCTAGATATCAAAACACTGGTTTGATGATGCTATGTTCAAGTCCCTTCAGGATAAAGGCAAAGCTTTACAGGAACTTAAGCATGCGTTTCTCTGCTGTGCTTAAATTTTAGAGAAACTACCCCAATAAGCCAGCCTTTGTTTGCGAGAAGTCTCGCCCTCCTCCTAAGGATAAAACAGGAGACAAGTAGACGACTCCTGCCAAGGCTACTCGGACTTCAGTGCCTCAGAAATCTAATTTTTCCAGATGAACCAGGTGCTGACTGACTATCCTATTCTTGCCAGCTGTTTTCCGTTTTCTCTTCACCTCTCTCTCTTCCTGTTTGTATACAGATTACACAGGATTCATGAGTTCAGCCCATTATTTGCCAGGGGTATTTCATGGTTTGGAAATCCCTTTCCCCTTTTTATGGGTGTTCCTCCAGCCCCCTCAAGCAATAACAGCTTCTTTTCAGAGGTGGTTTGGATGGTTTGGGACCCTTTGGTTCGCTGTACTATTCAGGAGGTGCCTGTGCCCCAAAGTGGAAGGGGATTCTAGTACCCAGTAAAGAGGGTACTTGAGCAATTCTAGACATCTCTCTCATCTAAACCCTTTTCTATAGGTGCCCTCCTTTCGAATGTTATCCCTTCAGACTTTTCCTCTTCTGCTTCCTCAAGCTTGTATGGTGTCTGAATCTCAATGATGCCTTTCTCCATATCCTGATCCATCCCTTAACTGAAAGATTTTACATTTCTCTGCTTCCTGGCGTTTTCAGTTCTCTGCCCTTTGTACTGCCCCAAGGGTATTCACCAAATGCCTTGCTGTTGCTTTTTGCAGGATTTGTGGGATCCAAGTGTATCCTTACTTGGAAGACCTCCTGTTTCAGGCTTCTCCATAGATCCTGTTGCAAAATCTTCATTTTACCATTTCTCTTCTGCAAAGCCTGGGGTTCACAGTACACTTGGTCCTTTTTGACTCTGTTTTTCTGGGGTGCATGAATCCAGATGGTGCCTGTACTTTCATCCCTACCTCATCCCAAGGCCTTGACACTCATTTCTATATTTTAAACTCTTCTCTGGCTTCTGTTATGACCAGGGAGTTTGAGAGCTCTGGGACTCGGGGCATCCATCATCCCCATGCTTCCTCTGGCCAAACTCCACAGGAGTTTCAGTGGTTTCTGAAGTCAGTTTGGCTTCAATATGCACATCCCTAGACTTTGTTTCACTTCTGCCTTGTCTCAAAAAGGAACATCACTGGTGGATCCAGCAGTTGTCTGAATCAAGGGCTCCCCTTTCACCCCCACTAGCCTGTCATTTAGTTGCTGAGATGCTTCAGATGTGGGGAGCAGCTTTCAGCTCCCTAGAAGTGCAGCGGGAGTGGTCGCCTCTTCGGCAAAGAGCACATCAGTGTCAGAGAGCTTCTGCTGGCGCTTCAGGTTTTTCATGCTCTCCTCTCCTCAACCTCTCAAGGTATTTACAGATAATACAGTGATGTGGGTATGTAAACTGGGGACAAGATCTTATCTTTGCCAGTTGGCACTAGTAGTGTTGGATCTTGCAGTCCAGTATCAAGCGAGTCTTCAGGCAGTTTACATTCCCTCAGGTCAAGGCATTGTGGCAGACGCTCAGCAGGTCCTTAACTCAATCCCACGAATGGATGTTTCACAGGGATGTATTTCTGGATATTGTCCACCAGTGCGTACTCCTCAAATAGATCTCTGCCGCCCCTTTGAACAGACAGCTTCCTCTGTTTTGTGCCAGAGTCCCAGGTCCTTTGGTTTGGAAGGTGGACACCCTATCTTTTTCTTGGAGGGGAAGGTGGACACCCTATCTTTTTCTTGGAGGGGGATGTTTCTTTTATGCTTTCCTTCCCCTTTTTTTCTTGTTAGGGACTTCCTTTTGGCTGAGACTGCATTCGTTCTGCATTTAGCAAAGGGCATTTATTACAAGTTACCTCACACAGTGGACCTAATCACAAGACAAGGGATCTCTCCTCCATTCCCACCCGTCCACTCTTCAACGACACTGTGGGTGATAGGATTTTGATTCCACGTAGATGCCTTTTTTTTTAATGAGGACTTGCTTGGGGTCCTGCAGAGGCCAGAAAACCCAATACTAAGAAATACTACTTGTCCAAATGGAAGAGGTTTTCTGTTTGGTGTCTCTCTCGTAACCTGCATCCACTTTCTGTGGATATTAAGTTTGGTTCTCTCATCTATGTAATTGTTCCATGCTGGATTGGCTTAGCTGATAAGTAGACCTTGACAGAATATCTCTACTTGTCTGACTTTAGCCTCTAGAAGCTGAAGGAGGAGATAAACTATTCCTAAAAGGTGTCCTTCAATATTGGGCCTCCTACTGAGCCTGCAGCTTCTGCATTTTTCAACATTGCTCTTTGAAGGCTGTACTTTTGTTGGTCCGTACTTCTGCCAGGTGGGTGTCTCGGCTTCAAGCCATTATGGCTTGTTTTCCTTTGTTGGTATGTCAAAACGACAAGGTGTCCTTGTGTTGTAATCCTCTTTTGCCAAAGGTAGTGAATGAGTTATTCCTCAGTCTATTCATTTGCCCACTTTTTCCCTTCTCTGCAATCTTCCAGTGAGAAGGTGCTGCACATGCTAGATGTGCATAGACAACTCCAATTTTATTTGGGCAAGACTGTTAGGAAATCTGATCACCTTTCTTTTTCTTTTCTTTCCTTCTTTCATTCATCCTAGGTCCTTGGTATTAGCTGTATCTAAGAAAATTATTTATTCTTGGATCTTAAAAGC
Source organism: Protopterus annectens (assembly GCF_019279795.1). Lineage (NCBI taxonomy): Eukaryota > Metazoa > Chordata > Ceratodontiformes > Protopteridae > Protopterus > Protopterus annectens. The sequence continues at coordinate 825,271,706 of NC_056733.1, forward strand.
TGTTTCTCTTATTCCTTTCATGGCAGGAGCCTTTTGTATTCTGAGGCTCATTCTACTACAGATGTAGGTTTTGGTGCTTTTTTCAAGGGTTTGGATACTAGCTGTTCTTGAGGCAACTGGGTTCCCCCTTGTGGACAAACTTGTAGACCTTATTGCCAGCAGGGCATAGTAGGAGCCAGATACTGTGGAGCCTGTTCCTAAACATGCGGACAGATTCCTCAGCCCCCTTTCTGACAAGCAGTTCTGGTCCAAAGGTATGCCAGTCGATGCAGTCATGGTAGCTGCCATGACTAAGTGCTGGCAAAATGGAGCACATCTGCTCATCCCCCTAACTGTGAGTCGCAGGCGACTTGACAGGCGTGGAAAGCAGGTTTTCGCCTCTGCTACTTTCGGTCTGCAGGCACTTTACTTGGTACATTTCACCTGACTACAGAGGGACTTGGTCAAGGAGCTTACCACTTCCCTTTCTGAAGTACTGCCTGCCGAGGATCTAAGTAGGGTGTCCCCTAAGCTCTTTGATTTCTTCCCTGGCTAATTCATTGAAGAGGCTGATTGCTAACGCTGTGGAAGGTGCCACTCGAGTGGCCAGCACAGGCATCGCTATTCAGCGTCACTCCTGGCTGCATCTTTACAGATTTGCCGAGTCTTAAGGCATCTTTCACCAATGCCCCCTTCAATGGATCTACCCGGTTTATTGGTTTTCGGAATCGGATTTTCCACCCCTCAATGGTTCTCCTCCAAGATGCAGCAAGGGATCAGAAAAATGTGGTTTCATAAGTTGCAGTCTGCCTTTCCACATGTCCAGGATGAGCCCTCTTCTAGAGGTCTGGGGAGAAGGTTCAATGCCAGATGCTGCCCCAGAGGCAGAGGGGGTCTGCAAAATCAGGGCGTCAGAGAACCCTTCTCTGAGAAGCCTTAGCAGTGCTTCTGAAGTGTAGCCAGACTGTCCAACCCCGGAGGCAGTCGGGGGTTGTTTGTTACTGCACCCTTTGGCCTGGGCAAATATTACAAAAGATTGTTTGGTGCTAAACGTTATTTCCAAGGGCTATTTTCCTTTCTCAGTCTTCGCCTCCAATCAGGAGATACCTCCCCGATGCCGGACTCCATCAGGAACTAGCTTACAGGTGCTCAAGCTACTTCAGAAGAGAGTCATCCAAGAGCCCCCCCCCCCCCCATGGACAACAATAATCTAGAATGCCCTCTCTCTTCTTTTTGGTGCCAAAGAAGACTGGGCCTGCATCTAATCCTGGACCTCGGCGAGCACAAACTCTGTCAAGAAGTCCAAGTTCCAGATGGTGTCTCTCCAGCCCTTCATGCCTCTTCTGCAAAAGGACTATCAGATGTGCTGTGTGGATCTCCAAGATGCGTACTATCATATAAAAATAGATGGGTGCTCCAGGAGTAGGGGCCAATCACTACAGTTCAGGACCCTGCCCTTTGGTCTTACCACCACCTCCTGGGTGTTCAATTGCATGGCAGTGGTCGCAGCTTACCTGAGACTGCAGGGATTCCAGGTGTTTCTATACCTCTACTATTGGCTCCTCACAGCTTCCATGAAGCATCGGCTGGCCACTGCCTCTCGGTACCTACATCAACTGTTTGACCAGTTGGGGTTTACAGAAAATCTTCCCAAATCCAACCTCATTCCATCCCAAAATTTGGAATTCATCTGGATCCAGTTGAACAGTGTATCGGAGACTGCATCGCTCCTGCTGTGCTGGGTACACATCATCAGATTTCGTGTCCAAGGTCTTCATCTGTCTCCCCAAGCCCATCTTATTCTCAGGGCCTTGGGGTCCATGGCCGTTAGGTTCTACATGATGGTTCTGCCGTGGACTCTAGCAGTCCAGTGCTCTTCCCTGTCTCATCCTATGCCAACCCTGATCCGTTTCACTCCAGTTTGCAGGCATAATCTCCTTTTGGTGGATAGTGTCCCGGTCTCCTAGCAAGCAGACCATTCTCCCTCTCCCCTTCCTCCAAGTGCCACAGTGACCTCTGATGCTTCTCTGGTGGGATGGGGCAGCTTCAAGGAAAGGTGGTCCAAGGCATGTGGTCTGCCACATAGACTAACTGCACATAAACATCTTGGAGATGAGGGCAGACCTCCTCCCTCTGGGTACCATTGCAGTTCACACGGACAACATGGGAGTTGTGTGGTACATCAACAAGGAAGGGGGCACACATTCAGATCTGCTTTGTTGTGAGGCTATGAGGGTGTGGGAATGGGCAATGTCTTCTGGGTGCTTTCTCATTGCAGTGCACATTCCCGGAGAGTCCATTGTAATGGTGGACAGACTCTGCAGGGCAATCCCGAGTCCTCCACAAGTGGTCTTGAATCCTTCAGTGGCAAAAGATCTCCCTTCGCTGGGGTCAGCTGAGCTGTGATCTTTTCACCCCCACCCAACCACAAATGCAGCCGGCATTTCGCCCGATTCCCCCAGACGGAAGTGCCCCAGGGATGCTCTGGTTCATGATTGGCCCCAGTCTCTCCTTTATTCCTATTCTCCTTTGCCTCTCATTCCTAGAGTACTTCATAAAGCTCATTGTCTCAAGGCCACCTTGATCCTCAGCAGGTGTGGTTCCCTCTTCTACAGTCTCATTTGAAGTACCTCTTGGGTACTAGATCACATTCTGGATCTGATTTCCCATCCCTCTCAGTTTATGATTCCCAAATCTCCAGACTCTGCCTGAAGGCATGGTTTGTCCACTTCAGTAATCTTGAATCAGTCCAGGCTTTCTTTTCATGCCAAGAACATTATCCTGGCCTCTCAGAAGGCTTCCACTAAAAAGGTTTACACACATTAAGTGGAAAAGGTTCCCTGCTTGGGCCAGGTAGCGTAATCTGAACCCTGCTTTGGCTTTAATCTCTGTCTTGCTGCTCTTCACCCTTTCAGGAAAGGGGTAGCTTCTCTACTATCAAATTGCAGTTGACAGCTATTTCCAGCTTTTGTTTGCGAGGAACCTACCTTTTCTTCGCGCTTGTGTAAGGTCTTTTTGAAGGGTATCGTATTTTCTGCTCCGGACTCCTGGCAAGGATCCTTCTCCCCCTTGGGACCTTTCCTTTCTGCTGCAGTCTCTTACACAGAGCCCCTTTGAGCCTGCTGCCACATGTGTTATCAAATTCTCGTCACGGAAGAAGTTTTTTTTCTGGTAGCCGTAACTTCAGCTAGAAGAGCGAGTTGCAAGCTCTTTCTATCAAACTGTCTTCCATGGTGTTTCATATAGACGGAGTGGCCCTTCAACCTAACCCTTCGTTCATGCCAGTGGTTGCCACAGAAGCAAATCTGAACCAGTCAATTCAATTGCCAGTTTTCTTCCCAAATTTTTCTAATAAAGGGGAATATCTTTTGCATACTCTAGATGTACATAGACAGTTATTCTACTTGGATAGAACAAAGGATTTCTGCAGGTCTGACCAGGTATTTGGTATTCTGTCACAGGAAGGGTCAGGAGGTCGCCAAAATTACTATATCTCATTGGATTTCAGTGTGCATTTCCTTCCACCTATTCATCCAAAGATTTATCCTTTCCAGGTCCAATCAGACCTCATTCCACTAGGTCAATGGCTGTGTCAGCTGCCTGTCTCACCTGTCATTCCATAGATGACATTTGTGTGGCTGCCACCTGGTCTACTCCTCCCACATTTGTCAGTCATTACAAGCTTGACATTACCTTCAGGAACAGTGCTTCCTTTGGCTCCACAGTTCTCCGGCATGTCCCTCCATGAGGCCACCCAGTATTTAGGGTAGCTGGGGACTCTGACCCAACATTGAGGAATAGTGACATGGATAACATCAGCTAGTTATGTACTTGCCAAGTTTGGCATCTGTTATCCTGTGCCACTGTTCATCACTATCCTCCCTCTCATCCCCTGACCTGTGGGATCTAGAGGAAGTGGAGAGGTCCCATCTGGTGGTCAAGGTCTTGCTTAGCTGCTTTCTAGCTTTAGGGCAAACTTGTAATACCAGGTAAGGTATTCCAAATCAGCAGGGTAGAGAAATATGTTTTATTAAATACGATTCCACGCAAGGTATAAAAGCGCTTTTGTCCCCTAGAAAGGGATGAAAGCAGTTGTATAACTTGTGTGGAATTGTATTTTTAATAAAACATAATTCTGTACTCTGCTGATTTGGAATATCTTCGTTGGTATTACTTTGTAAGGAATAAGTTTTGCCACTTTTTTCTGATTTTAGGGCAAACTTGATCTGAGGGATTAGATGGGAACATGGGAGTAGGAGGAGCTCAATTCTAGAAGCGGTCTGTAAAGTTGTCGGCTCTGGTCAGATGTATGACCTGAGAGTGATGAATAGTGATACAGGCTAACACAGATGCCAAGTTATAGTAAGTACATGGCTCTTTTTTTTTTTTTTTTTTTTTTTTTTTTCTTCTTCTTCTTTAATCCACTCTTGTAGCTAAGGCTGCTGCAGCTGCCACCGACATCATGAATATGGTAGTCTTGTAAGTAAATATGACACAACAGTAGATGTTTGATCACTATTGCAGTACCACTCCCCCTTGTTTTTGGTGCGTTTATTCCAATATGTGGCTATCTTGATGTTCTTCATTCCACATTGCTGCAGTCCTAACTATAGGGTAGTCCGCTGTCCAGTCGGCCCGAATACCAAAGTATATGGCTGACGTCGGTCAGGGCGCATTAGACTGACGTCAGTACGTCAGGGTACTAATGCGCATGACCGACGTCATATCCTCAGTCTTTTTTGCCGCATGGTCCGATGCAGAAGCAGTTTTGCGAGTGCAGGTTGGCGTTCTGAAAGTTTCTGAAGTCAGAGTTTCAGACCGAATCAAAGTTGGCTAAGTACCCCGTTGGGGAATATTTTGGTTTTTCTTGCCTCAGTATTTAACCGGATGTCAGAAAAAGTGAATAACTGTATTTCTTGTGGGAAACAGATACCTCATAGGGATTACCATACTTTGTGTATACCTTGTTTAGGGCCTGAGCACGACGTTGTTGGATGCCGCTCTTGTGCTAGGTTTAACAAACGCACTATTAAGAGAAGGTTAGACTGTGCCAGGTTAGTTTTTGGGAAGCGTTGTAATTATAAAATGCCGTCGGATGCTCCGACGCCCACTTCGGCCAAAAAGCGCAAGGACAAAGCAGCAAAGCCTAGAGTGGAAGAACCGACAGTCCCGGACGTCGGTTCTTTGGAAGGCTCAGTGGAGCCGGAGGTTCTGCCAGGAGTTTCTTTGGAGTCTCAGGGAGAGACTTTACTGTTACAGGATGGGTCCTCTCAGGAAGTAGGCCAGGCTGAAGGGGCTTCTCAGGTGGCTGTTCTTCCCTCTCTTCCTAAGGTGATTAGGGCCTCCCCTTCTGTTTCCAAGGCTTCTTTAAGAGGCAGGCCTAGTTTAGCTTCAGTGGGGGTTTCTCCTAGTGTTTCAGGGTCTTTGCCTAAGAAGCATATGCTTAAAATGGCAGAGGATTTGATTACTATGATTAGAGGTTCTATGCCCCCTCCTGATAAGAGGCCTAGGGTGGAACCTGAGTTTGAGAGTTTTGAGCAATGTTCGGAGTCTTCTGAGTCTTGCTGAAGACTTGCAGGAGTATCCTCCTTATTCTGATTCTGATGTGGATGATTCTACTCCTTCAGCTTCGCCTCCTGAGGATTTTTCATTTTCAGAGACTCTGCATTCCATGAGGGAGCATTTTAAATGGGAAGGTCAAGATTTCTCTGATTCCAGGAAGAGGCTTAGGGAATTCTTGTTTTACCCCAGCATAGGCCTTTAGCTATACCTCCTGTTCTGAATGTGGTAGAAGATGTTTTGCAGAGGCTTCCCTGAATCCTGATTCTTTGCCTCCTGCCCCAGTTAAACCGGATAGGTACTATAGGGTGCCTGAAGCCCATAAGTATCTTTTTAAGAGTCCTAGGGCAGACCCGGAAACTGTCTCTCAGGGGCCTAAAGGTGTGAAGGCTTCTGTTAAAAATCCTGTTCCTCCTGATAAAGAGGCAAGGGCTTTGGATAGATGGGGAAAGAAAGTGTATACTTCTTCCACTTTAGCCATGAGGCGTTGAATTGTCAGTTTCACATGTTAAAATATCAGAATTATCTCCTTTCACAATTGAAGTCTAAGGTGGATGCTCTGGCTGAAGGTATTGAGTGTAAAGAGTTGCAGGATTTAGTTCATGTGTCTGAACAGGTGGGTAAGCATTCCTTGCAGTGTGGTTTTGATGCTGTGCAGGCCTCCTCGAGGGTGGCTGCCACTGGTTCTGTTCTTCGTAGGCACGCCTGGTTGAGGGATCAGAATTTAGCTGAGCATGTTAAGACAAGGATTTTGGATGCTCCTTTACAGTCTGATGTGTTGTTTGGTTCGCCTGTGGAAGCAGTTTTAAAGAAAATGGAGGACAAGGCTAAGTCTATGCAAACTGTTGAGGATTTTTTGCAGGTGCAGCCTCCGAAGTTTAGTAGAAATTGGCCTACTAAGGGATGGACATATCCTGCTTATGATTCCCAGTCTAGGGGTAGGTCTAGACGTGGTAGGGGCAGAGCTCAAGGTTCTTTTAGGCCTAGAACAGGGAGTTCACCTGCTCAGACTTCTGGTGAGGGCAGGGGTCAGTCCTTTCGTAAACAGACCCAATGACCTGCCTTTTCAGCTGCCAGTACATTCTCGCCTGGCAGCACCTTTGGGAGGAAGGCTGTCTCTTTTCAAAGAAAATTGGGATTTAATTACCCAAGACAAATGGGTTCTGGATATCATTCACCACGGTTACAGGTTTTATTTCCATACCTTGCCTCCTTTCAAAGGCATGCCAGACATTCCTCCTCTACAAAGAAAAGAGGCTCACAAGCAAATTTCTCTGTTGCTCCAAATAGGGGCCATTCAGCCAGTTCCTGTGCCAGAAAGGGGCCTAGGATTTTATTCTCGCCTGTTCCTAGTACCGAAGAAGGGGAACACGTGGAGACCAATTTTGGATTTATCTATCCTCAACACTTATCTGGACATTCCCAAGTTCAAAATGTTGACGTTACAACAGCTTTTACCTCTACTTGGCAAAGATCACTGGATGGTAACTTTAGATCTCAAAGAAGCTTACCTTCATGTGCCTATCAGACTAAGTTGCAGGAAGTATCTGCGTTTTCGAGCTGGAAATTCTCATTATCAGTTCTCTGCATTGCCCTTTGGCTTATCTACTGCGCCCAGAGTATTCACAAAGGTTCTGGCTCCAGTGATGGCTTATTTCAGACTGAAAGGAATTCAAATCTATCCTTACTTGGACGACTGCCTGATTCTGGCTCAAGAAAAGGAAGACCTTTTACAGCATTTGGAATATGTGATAGCAGTGCTAAGATGCCTAGGGTATTCTGTGAACGAAATAAAGTCCAGTCTAGTACCCTCTCAAGACATGTGCTTTCTGGGTGTGAGACTGAATACAGCAGCCCAGATGGCCTTTTTAACCCCGGACAAACAGAATCTTTCCAGTTACTTCCATCACCTATCTCTTCAGTCCAGGCTGACTGCAAGGACAGTCCTTCAAGCCTTAGGGTTCATGGCATCTTGTATTCTGGTGCTTCCCAATGCCAAACTGCATATGAGGAAGCTGCAATGGTATCTCAAAAATGTATGGACACAGCACTGCCAGCATTTGGACACTGTCATTCAAATAATACCTTGCATTCAAAAGGAATTTATGTGGTGGGCTCAGGAATGTCACCTAAACAAGGGACTCTCTGTGACCCGGCCAGAGGCGAGTCAGATCCTAACGACAGATGCCTCAGACATTGCTTGGGGAGCTCATCTAAATGGAAAGTGGATACAAGACAAGTGGCCTGCCAGACTACAGCATCTACATATCAACATGAAAGAGATGTTAGCAGTCCAGTTTGCATTAATGGCTTTCAAGGAGTTACTTCTTCCAGGGCAGGTGTTGATTCTAACAGACAACACAACTGTCATGTGGTACATCAACAAACAAGGGGGAACACATTCTTACCCGTTGTGCAGGCAAGCAATGATTTTATGGGAGACTGCGCTCAGCTTGCAACTAACTCTTCAGGCAAGGTTTCTGCCAGGAGCACAGAACTCCTTAGCAGATGTGTTAAGCAGACAAATCATGGATCCCCACGAGTGGAAACTGGATCTTCATGTATTTGAAAATTGACAGTGTCATGGGGAACTCCAGACATAGATCTGTTCGCTTCTCCACTAAACCACCAGCTGCCAAAGTTTTGCACAAAGAGGTTTCATCACACAGCTTGGAAAGTGGATGCTCTTTCTTTCAGTTGGAAAAATCTTCATGTGTATGCCTTTCCACCTCTGCCTCTTCTCCCAGAGGTGCTCCTGAAGGTCAGACAAGACAAGCCAAGGATGATTTTAATAGCTCCAGATTGGCCTCGGCAACACTGGTACCCATTACTGAGGAGTCTGGTGAGGATGCCTCCATGGCCTTTACCTTTGATTCCACACCTGTTGTCTCAGAGGGACGGTCACCTGCTCAATGTCAAGCTACACTCTCTTCATCTAACAGCCTGGCATATTCTGTTTTGAAACACAGCAGGTCTCAACTTCCTCAACAAGTTTTAAATGTGATTATGGAAGCCAGAAGACCTAGTACAAGGAAAGTGTACGCAGAAAAATGGAAGAGATTTTTATTTTGGAGTGCAGCAAACAATTTGGAGATTTCTGAGCCTAATTTGAGTGTGGCTCTTCAATATCTTACCGAGTTATTGGACAAAGGTTTGTCTTTCTCTTCCATTAAGATTCATGCTGCAGCAATTTCAGCTCACTATGATTGTGACCCACCATTGTTTTCGCATCCTTTGTTCAAGCAATTTCTTAGAGGGGCAAAGAATAAAAGACCCCCACGTAGAGCTCCTACTCCTGCTTGGGATCTCAATTTTGTGTTGGAGAAACTTACTCTACAACCTTTTGAGCCTGCGGCTATTGCTGAATTGAAATACTTGTCATGGAAGACTGCTTTTTTGTTGGCCATTACTTCTGCAAGAAGGGTTTCTGAGTTGCAGGCCCTTATGGCGGTAGAGCCTTTTTTGATTTTTCATAAGGATAGGGTATCATTACGTACGAATCCTTCCTTTATGCCTAAGGTGGTTTCTAGTGTGGCTTTAAACCAAACTATTCATTTGCCTACTTTTTATGCAGATCCCCAAAATAAAGGGGAAAAGATTCTGCACACTTTAGATGTACACAGGCAATTGCGTTATTATTTAAGCAGGACTAAGGATTTTAGGCAGTCTCAGCAGTTGTTTGTTTCTTTTGCTTTGAGTTCAGGGCAAGCCTGTGTCAAAACAAACTATTTCTAGGTGGATTGGGTTTTGCATTGCATTTTGTTATTCCCATCATGGCAAGGAGATTCCAGCTGGGATTAGGCCTCATTCCACTAGGGCTACTGCCACTTCTACAGCATTTCTAAGGGGTGGCAACTAAGGATATTTTGGAGGCAGCTACTTGGAGTTCAGTGCATACTTTCTCTAAGCATTATCACCTTCCTCTCTACTCTAAGTCTAGGGCTGGTTTTGCCACAGCTATTTTGCAAGGCATGTTGTCAGCTCCTGCTTCTTTATGATTTGCCAGCCTCCCTTACCTCTGCTTTGGGATTCTACCCAATAGTTAGGACTGCAGCAATGTGGAATGAAGAACATAGTACAGTTTTGTACCTACCATAAATGTAGATGTTCAAGGATCCACATTGCTGCAGTCCAATTTACCCTCCCTCCTTCCCCTCTGTGTTTAGGGGTGGTTGTGTAGGTGAGGTTATATTCTGGTAATTTTGTATATATTGTACATATTTTTGGTGCAGGTATATTTGGCCTTGTCTTTTTAGGGTCTTCTGACATCTGGGGCAAGAAAAGACTGAGGATATGACGTCGGTCATGCGCATTAGTACCCTGACGTACTGACGTCAGTCTAATGCGCCCTGACCGACGTCAGCCATATACTTTGGTATTCGGGCCGACTGGACAGCGGACTACCCTATAGTTAGGACTGCAGCAATGTGGATCCTCTAACATCTACATTTATGGTAGGTACAAAACTGTACTTTTGGCACTTTCCTTTCAGGGCTCAGCTTTACTCTGTTAGCAGGAAATCTCTGAAGGGCTTGGTGCCCAAACTTAGTCATTCCAGCAAGCTGCCAGACAGTTTGGGGGTATGGAAGGTACCCTGAAGCTTTGGAAGATTGCCAGCTGTTGTATCCTTGGAAGATTATAACTCCTATAGTTAAGGCTACTGCAGCAGTGATAATTATGTCTATTGTTAGGTAAGTTTACTTACACAACTGGACTTTTCTATTTCTATTCATTCTAGCCCCCCCCCCCCTTAACTGACTCATACTGTGTCTACCTTCTGTACTACCCTTAGCCATTCTATCTGGGATCCATAGCCTTTTCTTTGAAGATCCAGGGAGCAGCTGATCTTCTGCCTGTTTATCCTTCTTCTCTTCTTTTTAATGCAGTCCAGTTACAGCTCTCTGACAAGATCTTGTGAACTTGTGTTGTGAGCCACTATTTCTTCTGGTTTCTAGTGAAAACAGCTGTAGCCCCTTAAAGCTCTTTCCTCTTCTGTCCCACACACAGTCTCCAGTAATTCTTCTCCCTGTCCTTGTGTAGTCTCCAAGTTGTGGTTTGAGTAAAGGGCTCAGTAAACTGGGAGCGTTACTCATCACCACTGAAGTGAGCACAGTGAGGAGTAATAAATGCAGGAATGACCTCTGCTCCTCATCTTGCCTAGTCTGTCCATTTCTCTTCCTATTCTCCCTAACTCACCGTCCATCATGACACCGTCCCTTTGGCTTTCTTTTTGTCTTAGGTTCTGTACCTCCTTTCTGCCATTTTTATCAAAAGAAAAAAAATCCCTGTTTTTCTTTTTAGCCCTCTCTGTGTTCATCTTGCTGCTTTTGACATACCATAAAGCAATTCTAGGAAGGGTCGAGGCCCACTCTTCCAGGCCTTGGCTTCATCGATCCCTTTTTGGAAAGGGTTGGATTCTAGAAGCTGCTACTTAGTCCTATGTACATACTGTTTACAAAGCAGTACAAGCTTGATTCCTTGTCCAGGCCCAGATCAAGCTTTGCTAGAACCATGGTCCAAGTGCTGCTGGGACTCTTCCTCTTTGTAAATGTAGTTAGCTAAGGCTATTGAAACAGTGATCAAGTTGAAGAACGCACTCCCTTTATTTAAGTTGAACTTGCCATAACAGTAGATGTTCTAATCACCGCTGCAGTATCTGCTTCCTTCCTCCCTCCCCCATGTTTTTTGGTGTGTGTTTTAAGCCAGGGTTTGGGTATTTTATTTTTTGGTCCTAGTATTGCCCTTTCAGGGCTCAGTCTCCCTCTTTCTACCTGCAGTAAAGCTTAGAAGGGCTCTGTGCTCACACTTGTCTTTTAGTCAGCTGCTGCACAGTTTGGGCATGTGGAAGGTGCCCTGAAGCTTTGGAAGCTGGCTGTTATCCTCTAGAGGATATATCCAAAGTAGCGAACTCTACTGCAGCAGTGATCATTCCAACATGTACTGTTATGGTAAGCTGAATTTACACAACTGTACTTTCTAAATGCATTCATGTCCTTGATTTCAATGAAATGAAGTAGAACATTGTGGAAAGGATTATGGTACACTGAAATTTGTTCCAAGAGCTGACTGTAAGGAGTAGATATAAATGGTTCCAAACCTTTGAAGACAGACGTGAGATGTAGAAACATGCTTCTGAACTTCCCTGTCAAATGGCTCTATGAACTGCAAGGAAAATGGCAACTCCTAGAATGGAGGCAATTGTACATTAGGGCTGCAGAATTGGTTCTTTACTGCATGCCAAGTAGGCAACTGGTGTGTAGTACAAATGACTAAGCATTTCAACATGAGCATAATTCAGATGAAGTTGCACAGTGTAGCCTGCTGAAGCAGTCTGTCAAAAGTGTTGTATTCGTTTCATAGATATTAGAGTCCTGTTCTCCTTTGACACCATGGCATTCGATCATCAAGCTTTAGCTTTCTACTTGCGTGTACACACACTGTTGTGAAGTCTGGTGTGTGTGCCCATAAGTATGTTGTTGACTTCCTATTTCATCATACTTTTCACAGAATGTGGTCATGAATTTGTATCAAACGGAAGTCTGTTTTTATAGTGGGACTAGTTTCCTGCAGCTTAATGTAAACTAACTTGGATGCAGGAAAGTTGGGGGAATTCGGTATCCAACTGTCTTGATGATCTTGCTAAATGACAGCTGTCATTATCATAGTTGACAAAATGGGAATCTGTATAAAAATTTGACTCTATTTTGACGATCCCACCAGTTGACACCAGGTACTCAACCCGTATATTTTTATAAAATGTACACACACCTGTGTGTGCGCTCGCACATGCCCATGCTGGTGTGCATGCAGGGGAGCAGTTTAAATGCACACATGTTGTACGTAGTGGCTTGTTTGTATATTTTCCTGTAGGTAAATTACTTTGGGTATACAGGCACATGCATACACGGAGGAAGTGTGTGGACGTATCTGTGTAACATATGCACATTGTAAGTAATGGACACATTTATTCAGAGCTAGTCAGTTTCTTGCTTTCAGGTCAACTGTGGAGCTGTTATTGCTGCTGTAGCAAAGCAGCTGTATAACCCCTGCCACATACAATAAGCTGTGCTGTATACTGGTTTATATCTATTATGTTTGATGTCAATATAGATATTTCTATATTTCATGGTACACATCTTCCAGAAAATTCAGTGGGAATATAAGCCTTACCGAACGTTAGACCACATCTACTTTTTGCGTTTGTCAAGCCTGCTGGTAGGTCATTGCATCAAAATGATTTGCCTTTTAAGAGTTTCCGTATTTGGAATTGCAGATGTATAATTCTTAGTGGATATATGGCTCAACTTTACATTCCTGGAATATTCCCTTAAAAGTAAACTTGGTTGAGAAATTTGAATGCAGAGCTTGATTGTATTATGCACTGCAAAGGGATTAGCTGAAAAGTCTAAAAAGGTTCAGTGTCGCCAGCCCTCTCGGCATAGAGAGGGAACCCTGTTTGCAGTCCATGTGATAGTTTGACTTGTTTCTCTTTCTTTTAGAACTGGCATGCAGGAAGGGGAATGAGGCTTAATATACTTATTTCTTTGGGGAGAGCAGTGTGCGCTCCAGGTGTGTACAGAGATGATTCCTGGGGACTGGGAGAGAAGTGCTGCTTGTCCAAAAAGTGATAGAGCCAGCTGATCAGTCACCTAGAGGCTTCACTGTGCATCACAAAACAAATTTGCATACCAGCCAGTTACTCAAACAAGCATGCACAAAAAAGGACCTGAAGAAATCCTGATAGCTGTTTATGGATGATAATGCCACTCTGGTCTGATTCTTCACTCTAGGGAGTGAATGAGTTGTAGATTTGTCACTGTGGAGGAATGAACATAATAGTAGGTCAGCTGGGGGATAAACTTTGTGCTCGGGCTGGGGGGGGGTAAACTTTGTGCTCGGGCTGGGGGGGGGTAAACTTTGCTCGGGGGGAGAACTAGAGTTTAAAAAAATATGCATTAGCCTTTTTTTCTTGAAGAGGTGAGAGGCAAATTTACATCTCTTAGAAATTCGTAAATTGTCATCCTCAGAATAATTGGTCTGTTTTCTTGTAAGAATGAATTCTACAGGTAGTATATATGCTTCTGTCACTGAGCTATGAATTGGTCAGATTCATGATTTGTCTTGTAAGAGATGGAGAGATTTTTGTGATATAAAAAAAAATGAAGCAAGGGCAAACTACTGATAGAAACTGATTAGACCTTATTAGCTTGTAGGTGTGTAGAGAGCTAGTAAGATTTGTGCATGGTAAAAGTATTAACAGAAAATTTAATGTGAAACTACACACTAGTTAAAAATGTTAGGAAAGTAATGAGTGTGAAAGAGAGTCATGCGAGTCGGAGCCATGCTGTGCTTGTACCATTGCAATTAAAGTTTGCAACATTAAGCATGAAAAGAAGCATTGGCCTCAGTCTTGTAGAATCTTTGCTAGAAAAATTCATTTTTCTAAGCTGTGTAAAAGCAAAACAAGTGTGTGTTAAAAATTAAAGCGAGCAGTTAGTACATTGGAAGTGATGATTCTTGATGCATTGAAGTCTGAAAATGGATCCAAGCTAAACTGTTGTAAAGAAATGAGAATTGATGGGCAGAGTGTGTATTTTAAACTAGGCATGGGTAGAGTGAAATACCTTGTCAACTTTAAAATAACTGGAGGAGCAGTTAGCTCTGTAGAGTGTTCATAGGTAGGTACTAGGCTATTGGCCCTAGGGCCTATATAAGCCTAGCCAAAAAATGTACTCTGGCTTTTGCCACCCATGAAAATTATTTTCCTGTGCCCCTGTTGAGCAGAGCCACAGAAGTGATCCCTGGGGTGAATTTCCCATCCAATCATCAAGATTTTTCTTGAGTGCTAATGAGGAGCTCTGTTTGACATAGGTAGTCTGTTCCAGAGTATGGGAAGTCTCTGGGACAGGAATCTATCCCTCCAGCATGTTCTGTTTATTGTGGGCGTTGTACTCTATAGTGGGTCTGAGTGATGAGTAGAGGGGGAATAATGACCTTTTTTTTTTTTTTTTTCCTGGATGAGGATCCTTTTGTGATGAGATGAGCCACGTACAAGGATTTCCTGACCACTGTGGCGATGTGATTATCAAAGAGACTACTGTCCACCTGTGTCCCAAGGTCTCATCACATTTTTGGCATTAAGTAGACTACCAGCCATGTGGTAGTTCATGGGTACAGAGTTTTTTTGTACACATTGGTGCCATCCAGTAACCAGAAGGGGTTGGCATTTGGCTCAAAAACAGCTGACAAGCAAAAATCGTAAATACTCCCTTTCAAATTGTTGTATTTAAAGAAAGCAATTTCTCCTAATTTTATTTTAGTATCTCCGCTTTTGGGAAGCTAGAAAGAGTGAAAAAGAATCCAGAGTGTAAAACTGACTGCATTTAAAGCACCCCTTTTATGTGTTGTACTGTGCCATAGCCTTAACCTGTCCCCCAAATGGACCAAGTCATTTTAAGAAAAATGTATTTAGCATATTAATGACAGTAAGAAGGACTTTATTATCTACTAATATATTCAAAATGTCTAGTCTAGAGAGTGTACTGTTGTAGACAATTTAGTAACCATGGAAAAAAAATCTTTCTGATCACATTGCCAAACAGAAGGCAGTGGCACCACTTAATTTTCACATAATGAACAAGATCCCTTTGTCTTAACTGATCTTACTAATATTCTAGGCAGATTAGACCACAAAACAGTTATGGGGATGGACTGGATCTGATCCTCTGTGTTCCTAAGCTATCCTAATAAAGTTTAAATTTCTTCCAAAACTTGCAGCTCTTTATTGCAATAAAATATGCAGTTAGTATGTTTGTCACAGTGGATCTCCTCAGACTGAGATCATTGAGTCTGAGTATGTTTGTCACAGTGGATCTCCTCAGACTGAGATCATTGAGTCTGTGTAATCATTTTGACAAATCAAATGAAATTTCAGGCGATATTAAACACCAATTAGTGGAAATGAGCTCACCTTTGAGTCACTTGCTATGTGTATTCTGTAGCTTCTAAAATTTGTCATCTTCTCTAGCATTTGCTGCTGCAAATTACTTTTTTATTAAAATGGAATATTTCCCTGAAGCATTTTTAGGATTTCCTGTTCTGATTAAACATGGATGCGCATTCATTCACTTCTGCATTCTTCTAGTAATTATCCTATTTAGAATGCAAGAAATGTATTGCATAGAATGTATTTTATATATAAAATTTTTAGACAAATATTTTAAAATGTGCAGGTCAGTGATGACTTCCATTATGAGTGTCACTTTCCTCAATGTTTAATAAGCTTGCATTAATGGAAAGCACCCAAAACTTTCTGTTTTGTAGTGGTTTGTCACATCTCCCCATTCCATTAAGGTGGGCTTCTTAAACTAGTTACGTAACTGAATGTTGAGGTCGTGAAAAATTTAGAGACTGCCTTTGCTAGACAGTGTATTGTCCAGAAAAAGTAAAATTGTCTAAGGGCGTTCAAGAACTCCCTTTGCGTCCAGTTGCATAGATGCAGAAGACTAAAACAGGTCGCAAGCACCTGTTGCATCTGTGTGCCTGATTTGTATACATCAAATGTCTTCTGGAATTCAAATTCCATACACTCAGAAGACCGGTCTGCCAACCACAATGGAGAAGTGACGTGTATGTGTTGAGATCCCGTGTGAGGAAAGATGGGTAGTATGACTTTCACAGCATTTAAAGAGACTTTTGACTAATATTCTCAAAGTCCTTGGCTAGAAAATGTATATATTAGGCTAATAGGAAGGCTAATTGTATTTTAGTGAGGCTATAGCATGAGAGGAAGTTGGTTCCTTAATCAAAGGATTCAGGATTAGTGGATTTTGATGGCCAAACCAAAGATTGACGTAACCTGAGGAGAACTCTGTTGAACGTTCCTGTTTGTTGAAGCTGAAGGGAGGGGGTTGGCAGGGCTATCAACTCAGACTCTCTGCTTGTGCGCCTGTTGGTGAAAGAATCTGAGACCAATGGGGAAGAATCCTTAGTGCATGACATTTGAACCTTGTCAAAAGATACCAGTTACTAAAGTAGTGAAGGATGACTGTGTTCAGATAGAGCAATTGAGCAGAGCCCTAGGATTCCATCTCTAAGATTAAAAAGGGTAGATTGTCAGAAACAGCACTCTCAACAGAAGGCACTTGGAGAATGTTACCAAGGTAAAAATTAAAGCATTAACCAAAATTAAAAAGATGAAAATCACTGGCATAGATTGCCCTTTGTAAATTAATAAGTAGAAGATGAAAGATCTGTTACCTGTATTTTTAACTGAAGAACCTAATAACCTTCACTTCATAACACTGTACTGATGAAAGGCATTTGGAGATGAGTAATGGACAGTTTGAGGGGAAAAATAGGAGAATGTCACTTTTAGCAGGGGCATAAGTAACATAGCCAGTGCAGGTTAGGTAAAAGGGCAGGTAGTCTTCTCCTCATAACCATATTTTGAGTTAAAAATAACTTTCTATACAGGGTAAAAATAGATAAGTACTAAATCGGCTATTCATTCCAAAGCCTTTTGGATCACTTTTGATGAAACCGGGACGAATCTCAAGCCAGACAGTTGTCAAGGTTTTATTGGCCGGGTGTAATA
The DNA here is from genome assembly GCF_019279795.1 of Protopterus annectens. Taxonomy (NCBI): domain Eukaryota; kingdom Metazoa; phylum Chordata; order Ceratodontiformes; family Protopteridae; genus Protopterus; species Protopterus annectens. Next base: position 825,288,840 of record NC_056733.1, read on the forward strand.
AAAAACTGAACGTTTCTATGCGTAAATCCTAAAATGTCAAGACTGCAACAAATCCTGTTGTTCCAAAGTCCACTGATAGTTTTGTCTATTTATTAAGGTTCCATTTGAGTAGATATTCATGGATGTTGCAAGTCCACTGTCTGAGAAACCTTTTCAGCTACTGTTTGGCTTTCATGTAGCAGTAGCTTGTAGTTGTGGTACACCAAGATGACCTTTTCAGTTGCTGTGTCTGTTGTTACAGGGAGATGCTGTCTTACTAAATGGTCCTAGTAGTGCTAGAAAAGGGCCCGCAGACAGGAGTGCTTACCTGGTTAATAAATATAAATAAAACCTGCATTATCTTCCTAACTACATGCATTTTGTGTCCTACTGAAGTTGTACTAAAGAAAAGATTGTTACATTTGGGTGGAAGAGGTAATTGGAGGACTGGCTATATTGCTTCTCCTAAGCACAGAGAAGGGAGATCAAGAAATTAATGAAAAAACAAGGTAAGATTAGAGACACAGACAGGAAAATCAAATTACTAGTCAGTCAAAATTAGGTGAAGCATCCATTTGTATTTTGCCTGTGCCAGCTGTTGATGGTAAAAATTGCCTTTGAATTGTCACCTCAGTGGAATTTTGGGTAATTGGATGCTAGGAGTTTGCCATTTGCTGTTTGATTTCAAGTGTTCAGGTAGAGGGTAGTGCATGTAGTGGGAGGAAGGTGCATTGATGGACATATATAGATATATATTTATATAGGTATATATATATATATATATATATATATATATATATATACGTAAAGCAGTTGATACAGGACAGAGAGACATTACTTTGCTTACTGGAAAAATGTTCTAAAATTTAAAACCTGCTCTAACAAGTGGTGCTGTAATATACAAGGAATATAATTATGTATTGTAATTCAGGAAGGGGATTCAAAGGAACTTTGCATGGTCAGTCCTAAAAAGTGTGTGCAAGGGGCCTATGATTTGAAAACAGCCCAAAGGTAAACTTAATCCACCTCTGGCCAGTTGCATTTTCTTGCGGAAATCTGGTTGCGAGTGGAAAGTTTACGAAGCCCTGACCTATTTTTATATACTGTATATCCAGGGTCACGGAAAATTTTCTCTTGTGAAAATTGGGTCGCAAGTGGAAAAAGTTGAAGAGCTGCATTAAACAACTTGGTAATTTGTTTCAAGTTTATTTTCATTGAAGTATACAAATTTCAAACTTGGTGCTCATTTAACAAATTGAATATGGAATTTAATAAACCTTTTTGTAGAAGGAAAATGAGACTACATTATAGTTTTTATACATATGTGCTGTACAATTCTTAACGGACTTCATATTTTAAGATTCAAGTTTAAAACAAAATTAATCCTTTTGCTTTGAATTTGATTCATAAATATAAAAGGCCGGTACCTAAGATACTTTATTTAGAATTTAGTTGTATTAAATCAATTTATTTACCAGTTTCTCCAATAAAAAACTGTGAAGCTATAGATGTGTGGCCAGTTGTAACCATCTTGTTATAATTTTCCTAGCGATATTTAAATGACACCACAAAAGAGAATGCTGAGCTGTCAACATTCAGAATTGGAATGTTATGTAAAACTTTTTCATTACAAGATGTTGGATTATCAGACCATAGAGCTTGACCAAACATTTGTATGTGTCTCCAATAACAATGGAAGAATCTAATATAACATGAGACCACTTAGTAATTCTTTTATCTTTGTTGGTATACTGTAGTGACTCTGCTACTTTTTGGCAACTTCCTCATAGCTAGAGAGAGTTCTCAAACTGCATGCACTATATTTTTTTTTATTCTGTCCACTGTATGTAGTGTGATCACAAGTAAGTGCTTGTGTTCAACAGCATTCTTGACATTCTGTGCCTGTCCCTGTTGACTATTTTTGTTCAAGCTGACTCCTACAGTAGCTTCATCTACTGCTTCCAAATTGTAAATTTTATTTTACAAATTTTCTATGCATTGATTTTCATTCCTTCACTTTGCACAACAAGTCTTTTTTAGTTCTAATGCTGTATAAAGTTGTAAGTTTTCTTCTTACAGTTCTTTCATGGCAGCAGACTTCAGACTAACTGAGGTTTTAATTAGAGTTAAGTGTTGTCTTTTCTGTTTTTGGAGAGGCCTTTTAATGCAATGATCTAGCATACTTGAAGACCAGTTTGCACTCCTGAAGCCCCCCCGCCCCAAAGGCTTAGATACTGTCCAACCAATTTGGAAACCTTGCCATCATTAAACCCATCGCCAAGAGCTGGGTTCCCCAAATTAGCTTACATTGCAATAGGCCAGTTAGTCTGCTTTTTATTACTGCAAGATTTCTGGAGTCTCTCTCAAAAACTTAATAGATGAGCTTCAAAATAACTGTCTATTTTTATCACTCCAACTGTGTGTGTTGCTCATCATGGAGATCCTCTTCAGAACAGTCTGCCATGCAACTTAAAGCAAGGTACCTCACCTTTATTAAAACATAATTTGGATGAATGGATGTAACAATGTACCTCATGGGTGGAAGTTTAATTTGTTCAATTTATCCTTGAACTGTCTATCTGTGGGTTATTTGTAAGCATAATATACAGGCTAAAAACTACCACTGGACTGTGAGGTCAGGCTGTAAGCTCCTCCCTCCTTAATCATAGCCTAATAAGTACATATGCACCTAAAACAAGAAGAATAGATCAGTGGCAGCGTGTCTGATGTTCATTGAAGAAAACCTTTAGGCTGACATGACTTGTATTGATTTGTAGTTTAGCCTTTGACTGGGTGGCTTAAGTTGCATATTCCTACTAGTTTATTAGTAACTCAAATTTTGATTGTGTGGATTACCAGTTTCTAACAATGTGATAGCTGAACATAGACCCCTGGGAATCAACCTGTCAAACACACATCCTCATATGGCTAAATATACGTAAAACAGTCGATAAAGGACATTACTGAACATGCACAACTTTGAAAATAAATCCATCGAATGGCTATAGTTTGCCAACAACCAGGAAGTAACACTATGCATAAGGCAAGTGAAGAAAACCTTGTAAATTTGCCCTATTCCCCACTGTAGTGCGATCTGAGTTCACCTTTGTTGGTTGTGTTCGTGATGTTGGCCAACTATGGCCATTCAATTAATTTTATTTTCAAAGTTGTACGTGCGGTAATGTTCTGTTGCACTTTGTGCAATATTTAGCCTTTCGAGGGTTTGTGTTTTTAGACTAACACTGACCCTATTTCCAGTTGTGAAAGTATGAAATGCAGGTGGGGGATGCTACTTTAGTCTCTGCACTTAAGCCATTCCTATTTATTTATATTTTATTTATTTACATTTGTTTATTGGGAAGTCTTCTGGCCCAGGGTGAGCCCATTTTCAGTAGATGCCTAGGGAGAAAAGCTCAAAAAAAAAATTAAAACTGATAAAGCTACGGAATCAAAATATAGAAATCAAACTGTGATGGTACAGAATACTACATTACAGAATAGGTGGTAAAATAAAATGGATAACACTAGTTAAACAGATGAAAGATTTTAAGTATGCAAGCCAAACAAGAATACAGTTGATTGCATGGGATAATGTGTGAACAATGCAGTATTGCAGATTTGCATTAGAGAGGGGAAAGATGGAGAGAAGCAGATTTGATACTGAAAGGAAGGTATCGTCTTAGAGCTATTGTTATACAAGGATCAAGAGTGACTAGACGATATGTTGGGCAACTGATATAATCTGTGTGGCTGGGTGGCACATGTTGGACTTAGTAAGTTAGAAGCATTAAATGTATATATAAGGAGTCTCGGCCGTAACAGAGATGGGGAGGAAAAGTAGAAAGGCTAGGAATATTAAAACAGCATTACTGTATACTTCACTCCCAAAACACTTAGTGGGATTAGTAAGCTTCCTTAACTCTGACTCTAGTCTAGTCTTTTCTGGTAACTACCTCTGAGTATGTACTTTATAACAAGCATCCTATGCACATGTGTTCCACTATGTATATATTCCAACCTTTTTGTCAGTTTGAGTGTAATACTT
>NC_056733.1:825302863-825317863 GCF_019279795.1 Protopterus annectens
AATCATTCAAGTTTACTAGACTAGTTATTGACCTATTTTACAGATGCACAAAAGATGTGCTCAAATGTTGGAGTAGCTCTTTAGTACTATATAGGTGTGAAATTATACACCCAAGTTTCATGCATGGGCTGAAAGTCCACATTTTTATCTCAGAAATTATACTTTTTTTTTTTTTTTTTTTTTTTTTTTTTACAAAGAACTCCAAAGCCAACGTAAATTTGGACAAATTCTCACTTTCCCTAATGAGCATGTAACAAATACCCACTGTTTCCTCAGAAAATATGGATTTTCTAATGATACAATTTCATCAACCCCAGTCTTTCCTCAATCATTCTTTAAATCTCAAGCTGTCCTTAATAATAAATAAACCTTCCATGAAGATGTTAAAGTTCAGGTGGAAACAGATCATAGAACCCGAACCCTTGTAAAGCATTTTCAGAAAGCTTGTTTTTTCCTTTTGATAACTCATCTTGCATGATTGCAGCTGTGGTGCTTAATTTGCAGAAGTACGAGTTGAAAGTAAAATGCAGGTGAACAATGAGCTGTGCATATAGAATACATTGGTAGCTGTAAACTTTTTCAGTTTTAAAACTAATGACGTCATAAAAGGGTCAGAGTAACATTTTGTCTTTTATGAAAATAAATTTACTAGAATCTAGTTACTAATAAACTTACTAGAATCTAGTTACTAATAAGCCTTTATATAGGCTTAATTTGTACATTAAGTAACATGCACACCTGTTACCAGGTCTAACAACATGAAGATCTGTAAATCTGGGAGGAGCAAGGTTAACTTTGAGTGGGAAAGTCTGCTGTTTGCCTAAACTTTGTATTTGAATGGTATGGATACACAGAGTAAAGCATCTTCATTAGAAGAACATGAAGTGCTAAAAAGAAATAGTAATGCTGTATTCTTAATGTTGTAAGAAAAAGTAAATTAATTTTCAATGGTATACTGACAGTGATGGCACAATTCTACACTATTGGTGCTGTTTTCACTCCATATCATTAGTAGCGCAAAAATAACTAACTTTTCTTCTCATTTGCGGAGCATGTATGGAACTGAATAAGTGCACATTCGTTCCAGTTCCAAGAATCCATGTGTTACATGTGAATTATTGAAATATTCACTGGCTAATGCACTAATGAAACCTGGTTTTGCTTCAACTCCTTCACTACAATGGAGCTGTCTTAACTTGCAATGATTGCATGCTGATATTTTTGATAAAATCAAGTTTGTCCTCACATTTCAAACATTCATATTTCTGGAGCTGTAAGGGTTACTAAAGAAATGTAAATGACACTTAAGCACAAACAAGTCTTTTTCAGTGGATACTGCAAGTTAGATTCTGGGTCTTAAAACTGGATTTTATAAATCATAATGAACACAGGAAATATTTTGTAAATACTTGGAATATCCCTGTAATCACTCAAGCTACACTTGTGTTTTTTCATTTTGTTAACCAGCCAAATGAACTGGTCTGTAGACACTTCAGCCATGGCATGGGTACAGGAATGCCTTACAGATATTTTACACAGATTAAGCACATGATAATAGAAACCACATCTGAGCTTAAATAAACCTTTAGACAAATTTGTCTGTCCTAAATGAATTGGATATACATTTACCCTATGCGCAAAAATTATGAATTGCTCATACTGTAAATGAGTTTCAAGTCGGCAGTATAACCTTTTTGTAAACTGTCAGCATTTTGTCAGTCTTTCATAAGTCTACACATTTCTATCTGTTACTTGGTGATTGAGATCATTAGAAAAATATGAATATTGCGGGTCATATACTATTAATGTTTTCACAATGTCTCTTGCATGACTGGCATCACAACTACACTAATCTGACATATGTCAAGTGCTGCAAGTTTTACATCTTTCAGTAGCTTGTATGCAACATGTTTTTGGAATTGATAATGTAAATATGAGGTGGCTGTATTAGATACCCAGAGGTGTCTGTAGGATGCAGCTACAGAAACCTCTGGAAGGATCATTAGCCTGTAATGAGGTTTTCTATATTCAGGTGTGGGGAGAATACCTGATGTCTGACTTACCTTCAATGCATGAAGATTCATACTTGTAGTTCAGATGTGTAACATCCAGTCCATACGGTCCTGATAAGATAAATGGCATTTTATCCCAAACAGTTTAGTCTTATGAAAAAGCAGTAGTGAAAGCTATTAAAATTGTCATCTTGCAGTTTGATTATTGGTATGCTCTGCATGGGTTCTCCACTCTAAATCTCTTACTGGAAGAAAGCTGGACAAAGGCCCAAAAAGAGGGACACATTTTAAATATTCTTATAAACATAGAATGTTGCTAGAAGAACACTCTCTTTGATGGCAAGTTTGAAATTCAGATTGTCATTATTGACTTTAATCCTTAACTAATCCCAGTGCTTTGTCAAAAACCACAATTGTTTTGAGGAACAGTCCAAAAAATGAGGCAAAAATCTGGACATTCTGCGAAAATATGTACAGTTCTTACTCATGCCATGCTTCACGCTCTTGCACTGTGTGTTTTGATCTCTTGGCTCCGCTGTCTCATTTTATTACTATAATTACTATACATGGCGATACAGACCGTGAGTGTGATAGAGCGATACAGAGCGAGCACGATACAGAGAAATACCGAGCGAGTGAGCGAGAGCATGAGAGAAATAGTGCGAGCGATGCAGAGGGAGAGAGTGAGCGATGCAGAGAGAAAAGTGGAGCACTGTAGTGACGCCTGAGTGGATCAGTTTTCTGGTCTTTTTTTTTTTTTTTCTCTCACTCTAATCCCGAGGTGTTCAGCTACACACAATCCTGGCAATGTTCTTGTAAATTGTACTTTAGCACTAACAATACCAGAGCCTTTACTTTTACATGTGAAGATCCCAAGAGTGAGCATGGTGATCCTGCAATCGCCAAAACGCAAAGCTTGTCTTTTGAAAAACTGACCATTGATTTCATAGGTTCATAGGTAGGTACTAGGCTATTGGCCCAATTTCCTGTGCCCTTGTCGAGTAGAGCCACAGAAGTGATCCCGGGGTGTATTTCCTATTTCCCATCCACTCATCAAGATTTTTCTTGAGGTCTAATGAAGAACTTTGCTTGACATAGATGGGGGTAGCTTGTTCTAGAGTATAGGAAGGCTCTGAGACAGGAATCTATCCCTCCAGCATGTTTGTTTGTTGTGGTGACAAAGTTTAGGTCCCTAGAGCATATAGCTTGGAGGGATTGGGATTTCTTTAGGTGTAGCATGTCCAACAGCTTTGGGTTTAACATAGCTTTGTATGTTAGGCAGAGATCTCCTGTTGAGTAGGTGGTATGCTACATAGTAAAGCTGGAGTTTTTTTGAGATGGTCAGTGTAGGGCATCTGTTTGAGGCCAGTAATTCTCTTTGTGAGGTACTTCTGTGGCCTTTCCAGCTGCTGCAGTTGTCTTGTGAGGTACATTCCAAAAGGGACGTTTTACTCTAGTGGGTTTAATGAGTGCCGAGTAGAGGCGAACAATGACCCCCCCCCCCCGATGAGAACCCTTTTGTGATGAGGTGTGCCACATAGGATTCCATGACTACTGTGGTGATGTGATTATCAAAGGAGAGACTACTGTCCACCTGGGTCCCAAGGTCTGTTATCACACATTTGGCCTTAAGTAGACTGCCGTTTATGTGGTAGTTCATGGGTACAGAGTTTTTACCAAAGGGGATGACAGTGCGCGTTTTGGCATTGAGCTTGAGGCAATACCTCTGACACCAGGCAGCTTTCTCAGTGAGGCCCTTTTGTAGGATGTCAGCATCATTTGGGGACTCTACTGTGGCTCCTAGTTTGCAGTTATCTGTGTTGGCCTGTACTTCAGAGAAGTAGATACCAAATGGGAGAGGTCACAGGACTGAATCCTGTGGTACTCCTCTTGTCACTGGTTTGAAGTCCGATATGGAGTCTGCAACATTGACACTGTGGGCTTTGTCAGTGAGCCAGTTGGCAACCCATCTTGTGACGTAGGGATTTATACCTAGTTTAATGGGTTTAGCTATAATTCCAGAATGGGGGATGGTGTTGAAAGCCTTGGCGAGGTCAAGATAGGCTGTGTGAACCACCTTGTCCTCGTCTATGGCTTTGGTGACTGCCTCAAAGAAGTTGATCAGGTTCAGAAGGCATGATCTGCCTTTCACAAACCCGAACTGGGTGGGGTCCAGAATTTGGAGGTTATCAATGTCTGAGTTCCATGGCCTTGCAGACCAGGTTCATCAGGCTAATAGGGCGATAGTTCCCAGGATCAATGGTGGCACCTCCTTTGTGGAGTGGGATAACTGTTGCTGTGTGCCATTCAGTGGGCACAAAGCCTGACATGAGACTATGAACATGGTTGGTGCTTAGGTGGGGAGCCTCTTCATTCTGAAATTCATGTAAAACGCAGCCTGGGATGTTGTCCAGTCCCATGGATGCTGAGCTTTTGGTTTTAGAGTGTGGCTTTTACCTGCATAGATATGATTGCAGGGATTCTGCATTCTTCCTGTATAGATATGGGTCATTTAGGGGGTGAGAGGGGGGTAAAGTTAGCACTGAATCTGTCTGCCAGTATGTTGGCAGTATCAGTTGGTTCTGTAATTTTCGTCCCATTGTGCTGTAACTCGGAGCAGATATGGGTGCTGCCATTGAGATTATTGACTTGGCTATAGAATGCTTTGTGGTTGCCCTTAGAATCAATGGTGATTTTTGTTTTTGTAGCTAGCTTTGGAGGATCTTATAAGGGATCTTAGCTTCTTACTGAGGCTAACCAGGGGGCTCCTCCACTCTTGGGATTTTACTCTTGCAACAGTTTCTTCCTTCTGTTGTAGAGTTTGTTTATGGCAGGAGACCACCATATTGGCTTCCTTTTTTGGAAGATAGTGGCTTGGTTCTGTTGAGAGCACAATCCATGCACTTATGGAAGTGCTAATAGAGTGCATTTGTGTAGGATTCAGCAGTCGTAACTGTATTGCCCATCTACATGAAGTTAGCTTTGGAGACTTTTTTTTTTTTTTTTTTTTACTGTGGTGTCCTTAATGGTGGGTGGGAGAGGGATGCAGATATCTAGGGTGATTAGCTTGTGGTCGGATCTGACCAACAAGGAGTTGACTTCAGGTGCGGAACACCGGTCACTCATGTTGGTAATAACTAGGTCTAGGATATTGTTGCCCCTGGTGGGGGTGTGGATAAGTTGATCCAGGGCATTGGAATTTATGAATTCTAGAAAGTGCTGAGCGAAGGAGCTGGTACACTAGTAGTTTTCCCAGTTAATGGTGGGGTAGTTGAAATCGCCCATTATTAAGGTGTTTGGTTGAACCCTAATATTTTCCAGTATTTCAGGAAGAGGAGTGGGAATCCTGGGGCATGGTGGGGGATCTGTACCCAGCTACAATTTGGATTGCAGTTTTGCCCAGCGTTAGTTGCACTTGGATAACCTTGGATGCATTATGCTGTGCAACTAGCCTGGAGGTGTGGGATATCCTTAGTGAATATGGACACACCTCTGCCTTTGGTGTTCTGGTCCAGGTTAGATGGCTGAAAAGTGTGGTAGGAGTTGTAGCCTGGTAATGCATATATTTTTTTATTTGCATATTTTACCGGGAAGGACGACCGGCCAAGGTGAGCCCATTTTCAGTGGAAGCCCAGGTAGAAAAACTCCACACTAAAATTGGCAATACACAATATGAACTTAACACTGTGTTTTCAGAGGACAAATATCACATGTTCTGTAGTTTTATTTCGCCTTCATTCTTGCATATGATTCAGAGCCAATCCTCTGCTCCGACTCGGCCGATTTGCAAAGCTCAGAGTCTCTGAGTTGGCTCTTGGCAAGTTAGGTATCCCATAATGCATTAGTAACAATCCCCAGATCTCGTTTGCCGCTCCAGAGTTCAGAAGTGTTCTCTTTCTTGGCCGTACCTAAATTGGAATATTTTTTTCTTCAAAAATTGGTAGTGTTCTTTTTTTGTCTTTAAAGATTGTTAACTTGTGAGTAGTTAGTGTTTCTAAAGTTTTATTGCAAAATGCTTTTGCCAATTGTTGGCTGTCACTTCTGCAGGCCTTCCTTAGTGGTATCCCTTCGTTTCTCTTGCTAGTTATTGTTGATCTTTCTGTATCTCGCCTACCCCTCTGTTCAGGGCTAGGCCTGTTCGTTAGAGGACCTAGTCCTCTGTTGCCTTTCGCCCTTGTGTTTCTTCATCAGGGCTAGGACCGTTTTTAAGTTAGACCACCTTTTCCCCTCTCATTTTCTGTCTACATTTACAGTCTGTTGTGTTATGTCTAAGGAAACTAAAGACCATAAACCTTTGGGTTTAAGAAATGTGTAAAATGTTCACAAAAAATGCCCCCGACTGGCATAGTATTTGTGTTTGTTTGGAAGCCATACATCTACAGGCGTCATGTACTTTTTGCCATTCTTTTAGTTCCTGGGTTCTCAAGGAAAGGAAGAACAAACTCATTTTGAAAGGTATCCTTAAACCTTCATTTGAGGAGGATTTGGCTAGTTCTTCCTCTTCTCACTCTAGGTCTCCCCCTTCAAAAAAGGAGAAGGTTAAGTCTGTGAAAAGAGTCTCCTACACAGACTCGCAAATCAGGACCGCCAGAGAAAGTTGCCAAAGTTGACCTACCTCTTCGGCTCCTCTGCCTTTGGAGCCTGTTGAGATTATTGATATAGTCCTTCCAGTTTCACTTCCAAGTTTTTCGGAGCCTATAGCTGAATCCATATCTCTGAGCTGGTCGAGACTTACTGCCAGTATCCCCGACACTTAGATCTCTGCAGCCCCTACCTTGTCTTCCAGATCCTCCTGGAGTCTTTCTGAGGAGGATGTCGAGAGGGTGGTGCTTAGACTTTTGAAGTTGTTGGCGCTAGCAAATTTGTCATCTGCTCCGACCCAATCTGTTCCGGAGCAGTCTAAGGCCATATTACCTGCTTCTGTTCCTCCAAGCCTTGCCCGTCTTTCGGACCCAGATCTGTCGGTGCCGTTTGTTGTGGAACAGTCTGTTCCAGCACCCCAAGTGGCTATCTCTGAGCCATGCTCCACCACTCCAACACCATTGGTGACATCCTTGGTGTCTAGGAGCTGAAGCTCGCACGTCTGCCTCGATGGGGATGCTCGGACCCAAACTACTACTTTCTGAGCCTTCCTCTCGGTGCGTCGGCTCGGTTGAGCTCAGATCCTACATCTGTCTCAGAGCCAATCTGTCCAGAGCCAAGGGGTACTTCCGCTTTGGAACCAGTGTCATCCTCTGAACCGTGGGGGAATCTGCCTTCAAGATGATGAGCGTACTGTCTAGATCTTCAGCTCTACACAAGGATACTGATGGTCTTCCCCCTCAATCTCTGACCTCCGTCTCAGCACTATCCCTCTCTCATGACAGCAGACACCCACAGCCTCCAGAGACCCACAGCCTCCGGAGCCCCCCCCCCCTTGGGTACCCCCCAGTCTTCAGAGACCTCCCCAGAGTACCTTTTTGAGGAGCCTCCCTTGGAAGAAAACTTGCAAGAGAAAGCATATAGACTCCCCTGATGAGTCCATCACCTCTGACACTGACCTTGAGGAGTCAGAAGGGTCCCCTTGGTCGTCCTCTGATATCGCCTAGAGATCCTGAAACAGAGGCGGCTGGCCTGTCACCCCTTCTGATGAGTCTGTGTACCTGAAGGCTTTCTGGTCCCAACCTTCAGCCTCTTGGGTGTCTCCACCTTTCGATGAGCTGTTAGATTTTGAGTCAAAAGGTGTGGGAAACTCCCTGACACTTTGGAACCAGTCCCCAGAAGGCCAAACAAATTCCTTTCAGCTCCTAAGGAAAGAGTTTCTGACCAAAGGTGTGCCTGTAGATGCCATGGTGATGGCAGCAGCTACAAAGAAGGAATTGGCAGAGACTTCCTCATCTGTCCTTCCACCGAACAGAGTCTCGATCGATGGACAGATACGGGAAGTGAGTTTTTTCTTCAGCAGCTTCTACACTCAGATCGCTGAATTACCTCATCCATTTCACTAGGCTTCAAAGAGATCTTAAAGAGCTGGGAGATGCGCTCCAAGGTACTTTAACTGAAGGAGTCCCTGAGAAGGTTACTGTTCAGCTGTCTACCTTAAACTCTATTGTTAACTTCTCCATGAGGCTGATATCTTATGCATAAGATGGAGCAAGCAGGGCAGCGGGTTTAGGAGTTTCCTGTAGGTGACACCCTTTGATGTGCTTGTGTAACTTTCCGGAGCCCTTCAAATCTACATTTACCAATGCCCCCTTTAACGGCTCCTCTCTGGACCAAAGTTAAAAGACTCCCTCACCAGATGCGAGCAGGAAGGGAAGACTCGCTCTGCTGTGGAAGTACCTTTTTCCGTCCCTTCTAGACCATACCCTAAAGGTCAGAGAGGGGGGAAAAGTGGTTCAAGAAATCTCTGAGATTTTTCCCAGACGCACAAGGAGATTCCTTTTCCAGAGGCTGAGGAGGAGGAAATAGTGGTAGACTTCACCCTACAGGCGGGGGAGGGTCAGCAAAACCAGGGTGACTACGATTCTTTTCGTGGATGTCCCTATCAGTGCTCCTGAAGGCAGGCCTGGCTGTGCTTCTCTGGAGCCAGTCTGGGTCGCTTTTCTTTGTACCCAGAATCCTGGCACAACATCACACAAGACAAGTGGGTACAAAGGATAATTTCCAGAGGATACTCCATACTCTTCTCTCTTCCACCTCATCTAGCCAAGAGAATCCCAGATGTTCCACCCAATCACCGGGATCAAGCAACTATAGAAGTTCAAACGTTGGTTCAAAAGAGAGTCATCCAAACTGCCCTTGCAGACCAGATAGGATTCGGAACTTACTCTAGATCTTCTTTTTATTGCAAAAACAAACAGGGGAATGGAGGCCCATCTTGGATCTCGGCGAGTTAAATGAATCAGTGAAGTCCAAGTTCTGAATGATAACACTGCAGCCTATACTCCCTCTGTTAGCGGAAAGACAATTGGATGTTTTCCATATACATCCAAAATGCCTACTACCACATAAAAATGGACAGATCATCAAGGAGTTATTTACACTTCGGCTGGGAGCCAGTCATTATCAATTTCGTTCTCTGCCCTTTGGTCTCATCACAGCCCCCAGGGTGTTCACTAAATGCATGGTGGTAGTAACTGATCACTTGAGACGTCTTGGATTCCAAGTGTTTCCATACCTGGGTGACTGGCTCCTGACTGCCACCACCAGGCACCTACTTCTACAAGCCAGGGATTCAACCATCAGAGTCTGTGTTCAGCTAGGTATCACTATATAAATTGGGAAAAGTCTGTCTTGTCGCTCTCAATATGTGACTTTATAGGGGCAGAAATAGACAGTCGCAATGATGGCTTGCCTTCCTTCAGAGGATAAAGTCTAAGACCACAAATATACAGCCTGCTTCCCCAACACAAGGTCAAAGCGAAGACAGTGCTCAGATTACTGGGAACCATGGCCTCTACTGTAACTCTAGTTCCATTAGCCAGACTACATATGAGAATTCTACAATGGCTACTTTTTTCCCCAGTAGTCTCTTCAGCAAATGCCTCTCTCTCAACCCATTTTAATAATGGAATCTTGCAAAAAAGACCACCTTTGGTGGATCGAGTCCAGTCAACTAATGATAGGGAGACCATTCATTCCTCGCCAGCCCATTGCTACTGTGACCACGGATACCTCCCATATAGGGTGGGGGGCATTATCTAGGAAGGACAGTCCAAGGCACATGGCAAGAATACGAGACTCACTTGCATATCCATGTTCTAGAGATGAGCAGTACTACTAGCATTGCAAGCACTTCACGACTTTTCTTCCTCTAGGGACAATAGCAATCCAATATATGTCAGTGGTATGGTATATAAACAAACAAGGGGGAACCAGATCCTCCCCCTATGTCAAGAGGCTCTACGTGTTTGGCAGTGGATGATATCTTCCCATCGCTTTCTAGTTGCAACGCATATCCTGGGGAGAATCCATGTGATGGCCGACAAGCTCAGTAGGGCAGTCTTGATGCCTCACAAGTGGTCTCTGAATCAAAGTTGTGGAACAGATTTTCCGCAAATGGGGACAGCCTTGCTGTGATCTGTTTGCCACCCCCAATGAACTTCAAATGCAGCAGCTACTTCACCCTCCCTCCCCCACCCCCAGGGGAGACTCAGAGAGATGCACTTGTCCACAATTGGCTCTCGGGATTTCTTTTTGCTTTTCCTCCCTTTCCGCTAATATCGAAAGTTATCCAGAAAACAAAGACTTTGGGAAGCAGAATGATTTTCATCACTCCTTACTGACCTCGTCCGATTTGGTTCCCCTTTCTCGGGCCTCACTTTCTGGATGATCATGGACTCTGGACCCAGTACGAGACCTTCTGACACATGTCAGGCACGTTCCATCCCTGTCTCACCCTCAACTTGACAGCGTGGCTGTTCCACTTCCATCCCTAGTCAGGCTTCATAATTTTTCCCCTGCGGTTACACATATGCTGACATCTCATAAACCTCCTACAAGAAAATTGTGTGCTAGCAAATGAAATTGTTTCTTTGGGCATAAACTACGAAGATATTTCCATACAGCCTCCATTCCCTTAGTATTAGAATTTCTAACCAAACTTTTTCCATCAGGGATTAGCTGCTGCTACAGTCAAAGTTCAATTAGCAGCTGTCTCCAATTTTCATTTGGGGGGACATGAACCTAATCTTATGGCTCTCAGAATGTGTAAATCCTTTTTAAAAGGCACTACTTTACTAAGACCTCCTTTTCAAGAACCTATAGCTCCCTGGGATTTAAATTTTGTTCTTTCAAAACTTACCTCACCTCCTTTTGAACCTTTAAATAAATGTGATTTAAAGTTCCTTTCATGGAAGACCATTTTTCTGGTAGCCATTACGTTCGCCAGAGGAGTGTAAGAGCTGCAAGCACTCTTAGTCAAACCTCCTTACTTTATATTCCAGAGAGAGAGTTTCCCTTTCCTTCGTCCCAAAGATTTGTTCACAGTCAAAAATTAATCAAACTATTGAACTGCCAGTCTTTTTCCAAATCATACAAAGTGGAATAAAAGTTCCAACAACTTGATGTACACACAGTTAAGGTTCTATTTACATAGAACCAGAGAGTTTAGGAGATCAGACCAATTATTTATATATTTTTCGGAGATGAGAAAAGGAATGCCAGTCTCCACGATAACGATATCAAATTGCATATCTATTATTTACTCTTCTAATGGCAAAGAACTCCCATTTAAAATTAAAGCTCATTCCACCAGATCTATATCCACATCTGCCACTTTTCAAGCCAGAATTCCAATGGACAGTATATGTGCAGGAGCAACTTCGGCTACCCCTCATACCTTTTATTACTCCTTACAAATTGGACTTGGCCTCCAGGAGTAGATCCTCCTTTGGTTCCATGATGTAGGAGTATATTCCCGTGACCACCCAAGAAAAAGGTGCTAGAGACGCTGTCCCATATATAAGAATGAAGGCGAGATAGGCCTACAGAACATAAAGAAGTTATGTACTCGCCATAACGTTCCATGTTTGTAGTCCATCTCGCCCTTCATTCTTATGAACCCACCCACCTACCCCCGTCCTTGGAGGATCTGACAAGATAATGTCTCTTCCTTAGAGCTGGAGACCTTTCATCTTTGTTTTTCCTTGTGGAAATACTTTTTCTATCACTATTCTATAGCAGCAAACAAGATCTGGGGATTACTAGTGCATTGTGGGATACCTACCTTGCCACAAGCCAACTTAGTGACTTTGAGCTTTGTAATCGGCTGAGTCAGAGCCGAGGATTGGCTACAAACCCATATGTAAGAATGAAGGGCAAGATGGACTACAAACCTGGAACGTTATGGTGAGTACATAACTTCTTTATTACAGAAACCTAGATCAATGTGGTCAGTACAACCAGAAAGGACTGCAGTTGAGTCATTTATAGTCATTGTACAATATTACTTGTAGTAATAAGGGTGTTTGGTACAAATAGAATTTGTTTCCAAGTTCATAGGTTCATACTAGGTTAGCTGCTCTTGCAAGCCATTGTAAGCCTAGCCAATTATCCCTTGTGAGCCTCAAACCTTGTGCCTTGTGTTTGTAAGGCAAACACCTTAACCATTATGCCACCCTCCCAAACCCAAGTTATTAACACTTGGAGGTTATAGGCATGAGTAGTTGGTAAATTCAGAAGGCAGTGCAAGCAAGTTGAGAGAGTGCGGCTAGGAAAAGGTGGTGCAGGAGTGTGGCTAGGGGAAAGGGTCGGGTTTTTGCACATGTGCACTGCGAGAGAGGAAAATATGTTGTCTGAGGGACTTGGAGAGCTGGATTGCTAGTGGTTGTGATTGATGGTTGGGAGAGTATTCCATAGTTTGAGATGGTAAGAGTGAAGTATCTGACCAGCTGAGAGATTTGGTTTTTCAACTTGGAGCAGAAGTTTGTTTTTCAGATCTTTTTGGGTGGTAATGGTAAATAGGGAAGAGCAGGGCAATTTGATGGTTTATATTGTAAATATGCAAGTGTGAAAGTTCAAGCTAGTTTAGTTGAAAGCTCAATGCTTTCTGCCAACTCCAATGCCTTGGACCAACGTATCCACACCTCCACCAGGGGCAACAATATCCTAGACCTAGTCAATGCCAACATGAGTGACCGGTGTTCCACACCTGAAGTCAACTCCTCGTTGGTACAATCCAACCATAGGCTAATCACCCTTGATATCCACATCCGCCCCCCCCCCCCCCCATTAAGGAAACCACGGTAAAAAATTTCTCCAAAGCCAGCTTCATGCTTCTTAAGACAGAAGTGGTGAACTTCGACACCCATGCAGATGGACAATACAGTTACAACTGCTGAATCCTACACAAATGCACTCTAAGCACTTACACGAGTGCATAGATCGTGCTATCCCAAACAGAACCAAGACGCTATCCTCCAAAAAAAGGAAGCCAATCTGGTGGTCCCCTGCCATAAACAAACTGTACAACAGAAGGAAGAAACTGTTGCAAAAAAGAGTAAAATCCCATGAGTGGAGGAGCTCCCTGGTCAGCTTCGGTAAGAAGCTGAGATCCCTTATATGATCCTCCAAAGCTAGCTACGAAAACAAAATCACCACCAATTCTAAGGACAACCACAAAGTATTCTATATCTGTCAAGAATCTCAATGGCATTACCCAGATCTGCTCAGAGTTACAGCACAAAGGCACGAAAATTAGAGAACCAACTGATACTGCCAACATCCTGGCAGATAGGTTCAGTGCTAACTTTATTCCCCCCCCCCCACCTCCTAAAGGACCCATATTTTATACAGGAAGAATGCAGAGTCAGTGTAATCACTACTATGCAGGTAAAGGCTGCGCACTCTCTCTAAAGCAAAAAACACAGCATCCAAGAAAAAAACACAGCATCCATGGGGACCGGACAATATCCCAGGCTGTTTTTTACACAAACTTCAGAATGAACTGGCTCCCCACTTAAGCACCATGTTCAATAAAAGCTTCGCATCAGGCTTTGTGCCCACCTGAATGGTGCACAGCAACAGTTATCCCACTCTACAAAGGGGGAGCCACCACTGATCCCGGAAACTATCGACCTATTAGCCTGACTACCCTCGTCTGCAAGGCCATGGAACGTATCGTTATGGAACTCATAAACATAGACATTGGTAACCTCCAAACTCTGGAGCCCACCCAGTTCGGGTATGTGAAAGGCAGATCATGCCTTCTGAACCTGATCGACTTCTTTGAGGCAGTCACCAAAGCCGTAGATGAGGGTAAGGTGGTTCACACAGCCTATCTTGACCTCGCCAAGGCTTTCGACACCATCCCCCATTCTGGAATTATAGCTAAACTCACTAAACTAGGTATAAATCCCTACGTCACAAGATGGATTGCCAACTGGCTCACTGACAGAACCCACACTGTAAAATTGCAGACTCCAAATCTGGACCTCAAAGCAGTGACAAGTGGAGTACCACAGGGTTCCATCCTGGGATCTCGCCTGTTTGGTATCTACTTTTCTGAAGTACAGGCCAACACAGAAGGCCTCTGGCTAATTAAGTTCGCAGATGACTGCAAACTAGGAGCCATAGTCAAGTCCCCAAATGATGTGGACATCCTACAGAAGGGCCTCACTGAGACAGATGCCTGGTGTCAGAGCCATGGCCTCAAGCTCAATGCTAAAAAGTGCAGTGTCATCCCCTTTGGTAAAAACTCTGTACCCATGAACTACCACATAGGCAGCAATCTACTTAACACCGAATGTGTGATGAGACCTTCGAACTCAGGTGGACAGTAGTCTCTCCTTTGATAGTCACATTGCCACAGTAGTCAGGAAGTCCTATGTGGCACACCTCATCATAAAAGGGTTCTTATCCTGGAAAGAGAGGTAATTTTTCCCCTGTACTCGACACTCATTAGACCCATTATAGAGTGCAATGCCCCTTTTGGAATGTACCTCAGAAGACATCTGCAGCAGCTGGAAACGCCACAGAAGTAACTCACAAAGAGGATTACTGGCCTCAAATGCCCTACACTGACCGCCTCAAAAAACTCCAGCTTTACTCTGTGGCATATCGCCTAACATATAAAGCTATGTCAAACCCAGAGCTGTTGGACATGCTACACCTAAAGAAATCCCAATCCCTCTGAGCTACACGCTCTGGGGACCTAAACATTGTCACAACAATAAACAGGACATGCTGGAGGGATAGATTCCTGTCCTAGAGACTTCCCATACTCTGGAACAGGCTACCCATGTGTCAAGCAAAGTTCTTCATTAGCACTCTTCCAAGAAAAATCTTGAGTGGATGGGAAATAGGAAATATACCCCGGGGATCACGTCTGTGTGTCTGCTCGACAGTGGCACAGGAAAATAACTTTCTTGGGTGGCGTACGCCAGGGAACCTTGTTGGCTAGGCTTACGTAGGCCCTTGGGCCGATAGCCTAGTACCTACCTATGAACAATGGTGGGATGAGAACTTTGCATTTGTTACGAATTTAGCAATCTTGTAGGATGTATCT
>NC_056733.1:825325363-825332863 GCF_019279795.1 Protopterus annectens
AGAAGATCGACTAGTACAGTAGCTCCAGAGCTGAGGAAGGAAGAACGTGTTAAGCAACAACACATCGAACATATCAAACTTCATAGTCCTTGGTCTGAAGAGGCGGGACGGGCTCCTAACAACGATGACGCATTAGCGAAGGACTTGCATTCTCCGGAAGCGCCGGGAGCAATTGCATCAGTATATACACCAGTTGAGTCCGCTAAGGATTTGGTCCAACGGACAGCGAATGATGATCCACATCAATCCAATATGGATGTTCGAAGGAAGATCCCTGTGGATAAGGCGCCGATGGCGAATTTTCCCTCCGTTCCTCTCCCTATCAGGTTAGGAAGAAAGAGGTCTTTGGAAATTGACGATCAGAGGCAGCAAAGGAGAAAAGAACAGCCACATATTCCACAGGTATGTACACTGACTCGTATGTGGAACCAAACAACTTAGTTTGGAACATTTCCTCGCATACCTTAACTGTTAATGAAATCAATGTCTTGAACAGGGGTGTTAATTTCATCCCACAAGCTAGAGCTGACATCAGTGATAATTTAATAGCGTTGAGACACTTTGCAAGGAACTTAACACTAAAGTTGATATTTGGCACTGAGACTGAGATTACAGCAGGAACTTTTAAACGCAAGAGCAACTTTATGCCACATTTCCCTCCAAATGTTGATTTGTTTATTCAAGCGGTTGAGCAGTCCTTATATGATGACAATGGCTTTCATTATAGTAACCATCCAGATAATTTAACTCGGGATGAGAGAGACGCTCTTAATGAGCTTAAGCGTAACATCGACATTACAATACGACCCGCTGATAAGGGGGGACCACTTGTTGTAATGGACACTACTTATCATGACACTATGTTCAATATGTTATCAAGCAATGCTTACGAGAGATTTGAACCTGACTATTTTTTCTATTAAGCAGAATATGGATAATATGCTTCAAGAATGTAGGTCCATGGGACTGATTAATGATGAAATGCATGAATATCTCAAGGTAGACTATCCTAAGGTACCTAGAATGTATGGTTTACCAAAGATACACAAAAATCCATACCAACCTGCTTTCAGACCTATAGTCTCTGGAGCAGGTTGGCTAACTGAACCCATGTCCCTGTACTTAGATTCTGAGTTAGGAAAGCTACTAGGTTTATATGATTATATTTTGCATGATACTGCACACTTTTTAACTGAACTCTACAACCATATACAAGCAAAGGAACATGAGAGGTTACTCCTAGTAACTATGGATGTAGAATCACTCTTTACCTGTATACCCAATGACATGGGCATCATGATGGTAAAAACTTTGATGGAAAAGAGTGGTCTTATAGATTCCAGCAAGGCAGAGTTTCTCTGCCTCTTACTTGAATTTGTTTTAGAAAACAATATTTTTTACTTTCATGATGAATGCTATGTACAAAAGAGTGGAGTTGCAATGGGCACAAGTTGTGCTAATGCATACGCCAATCTTGTGATGGTGGCATGGGAGCAGGAACATCTTGTTGGCCACCCGCAGATATTATTTTATAGGCGTCAGACGACTTGTTCCTTGTTTGGAAAGGTGATAGTGATTCTTTGGTCAGATTGCATGACAATATCAACAGGAGTAGTCGTTTCCTTAGGTTTTCTTTAGAATATTCATCGGAGACCATCAACTATTTAGATGTTACTATTAGTAGAATCAACTCTGCATTTGAGACCAGGGTACATAGGAAGGATTGTTACAGAGCCTCTTTTCTTCATGGTTCAAGTATGCACAATTCGAATATTTTTGGCAGTGTCGTTAAAGGACAGGCCATGCGCATATCACGGTTGTGTAGCAATGAAAGAGTATTGGCTACTGAGTTCAATAAGCTAAAACAGGACTTTTTGAATAGGGGATATGATGAGTTGTTAATAGCAAATTGGATGAAACTATGCGTTTGCGTGATAGTAGGGCCAAACCCCACTTTTTTGGGAATAGAACACCATATCCCTCTAGCCTTCATCCTAGAAGCCAAGTAACAATGGTTCTCCCCAATGGAAATAACATTGACAGAATTAAGCAATTGGTAGAGATGAATTGGAATATTCTAATAGTTGATGAGAATACTAGAAAATTAGTGGGTAATTAGACCCTCTTTTAGCTATAGTAACATGAAAAATCTAAAGCAACACCTATGTTACACTAACATGCATTCACACAAAGTATCTATTTATAATCCTGCCGTCTTGGGCACCAAGAAATGTGGCAGTTGCTTACAATGTGAATACATTGACCAATCGCGTTTTTTTAGGAATCCGAATACAAATGTTTTATGGGAGATTAAGAATAACAGTAACTGTCGCACTCGTAATGTGGTCTATGTTGCTTATTGTCGAGCATGCTTCAGGTTCTATGTTGGTAAGACCAACAGAACCTTAAGAGAAAGGATTAGGGACCACTTATACTGCCTTGATAGGGGCCAAGAATATAGCGCTCTAGCCAAGCACACTTTACATGACGGCCCCAACCATGTATTTTGTTTTCAGGTTTTGCATATACAGTACCCAGATGTTAGACTAGGTGACCTATATAATCTCACTGAGCAAGCTGAACTGAGGTGGATTCTCAGACTCTGCTCCCACTTGGGTTATGGCTTGAATGAGAGTGTCACTATCAAACCAATTTTAAAAGTCAGGAGGTTACGTTAGCTGTTCAGAACCTTATATAGATATTTGGTTACACACCACCCTCTGTGTAGTTCGCTATTGTTGTACATGTTGGTCAGTACATCATATTCTAAGGTAACTTATTAGTCTATGTATACTTGGAACTTATATTTCAATACATAGTTTAGTATAGTGACGCATATAGGCACCTTATTGTTTATTGGGTTGGTTAGGATTAGTAATGTATTGATACTTATGACTTTTAGACATGCATTTATATATTTTCTATATTTTTAATGATGTTTTCAATATTATTTGCCTCCTTTTGTAGATGTTTCTTTAAGAGGCTTTTAGTATTGTATGGTTAATTGATTAATTGGTTAAACCAGTGTGATGTTTTACTATTTAAGTGATGTATCTGAGTTGCTTTTACAACGTCTGATGAAGTGGAGGGAGACTCCGTGAAAGCGCTTACGTTTTGAAAGCGCTTACATTTTGGCCTGGAATAAAAGATTTTTATTTTCATTTGCCTATTTTTGCTGAATACTGGAGACTGCTCATACGTTATCCTGACTTTGATTTTGCAGCAGCTACCTTCCGAGGGTGTTTTCTCATATATATATATATATATATATATATATATATATATATATGTATGTATGTGTATATATATATATATATATATATATATATATATATGTATGTATATATATGTATGTATATATATGTATGTATATATATATATATATATATATATATGTGTGTGTGTATATATATATATATATATATATATATATATATATATATATATATATATATATATATGTATATATATATATATATATATATGTGTGTGTATATATATATATATATATATATATATATATGTGTGTGTGTATATATATATATATATATACACACACATATATATATATATATATATATATATATATATATATATATATATATATATATGATAAGTTGTCAATCTCGTCTTCATTCTTGCTTGATGGGTTCGGAGCCGGCACTTTGCTAAGCTCGAGAGTCACTTTTACCAGCTCGAGGCAGCCCCATATCCCATGATGCAAGGCGGTAAGTACCTAGATCTCGTTTGCCGCTTCGCTGATGAGGTCCTCCTTTTGCCAGCTCCTGGTAAGTGTTAGTTTTAAACTACTAGTTGCCCCTTAAGTTTAATAATATTCACTTTTCTTTAAAGTACTTTCATTTTTACTTAATTGTAAGCCCTTTTCTGACTAAAATTATTTTTCCTTCCTCTTCTTTTTAGTCAGGCCTTCTTTCCCTCCCATCCCCCCCCCCCGTTAGGGTGTGTATGTGAGAGGTTAATTATTCTTTACTAGATAATCTGTATTTGTCTGATTGGGACTGTGTGTGTGTACTGTTTTGTGTACAACCATGTCCAAAGAGCAAAGGGTCTCAGGCTTTAAGAAGTGTGACTCGTGCTGTCAGAAGATGTCTCTGACAGACGGTCACACTTCCTGCTTATATTGCCTGGGACCTCTCCACCTGCAGGACTCCTGTGCAATTTGTCATTCCTTTAGCCAGCGAGTCCTGCAGGAGAGGAGAAATAAGTTGATTTTAAGGGGTCTCCTTAAACCGGAGGGCTCTCTGGCCAAATCGGCTCCGAGCAAGACTTCTAAGTCTTCCAAGGCCCAGGCTTCTGTATCTAAGCCTGTGGCCTCGGCTCCGACTCTTTCTGAGTCGAAATCGGCTCCGGCTGGAGCCGATTCTGTCTTTCCAAAATCTTCGGCGCCGATACTGCTATGGTCACTTTGGTGTCGGCTCCGACTGGCTCCGACCACCATGTGGCTCAGGCTTCGGTGTCGGCGCCGACTGGCTCCGACACCATTACTGTTATGTCTGTATCGGCTCCGGCTGGAGCCGATGCATCAAAACTTTCATTCGGAACCGAAAAATCATCTGCTCCGTCTGGATCTGTGGCTTCATCGGCTCCGATGGTTCCTTCGAGGAAGAGGTCCAGGTCCCCTTCCTTGGAACCGATACTTTCGGCTCCGGCCTCACCTCTTCTTTCGGAGCGGAGCCATCGGAGCCGATCATCTAGGTCGTCCAGGCTTTCAGACCATGATTTAGAGAGGGTGGTAAGTAGATAATTGAAATCACAGGCACTGGCCCAGATGCTTCATAGTCCGTCTCAACAGACTACTATTAGTCCACACCCTCTTCAGGTTCCTCCTTCGACTCTACCTCAGAGTTTGGAGCTGGAGTCTTAGGGGAGAGTTACTGCTATGGCTGAGGGGCCGATACCCCCCCCTTCTGCACCCTCGGCATCTACTCTTATCTCCTCTTCGAGACCTTCCTTTGAGGGATTCGGTGGTCGGGCTTCCCTGGTCTCCTCCGAGGGGGTGAGTGACATCGGACCCTTGTCCGACCCCACTCTTCCCCTTGGAGCCTCGGCCTTGGTGAGCTCGGCTCCGACATCTGCCTCGGAGCCTTCCCTTTCGGTGGGCCCGGGAGTCCCGATTTCTTTGGAACGGGTTCTCTCAGATCTCCCTGGGAGGGGGGCCTTCGAGGTGATGAAGAATGTGCTGGCCACTGGGCTCAGCCGGCAGTCTATTCCCTTAGCTCCTCCCTCTACAGTGCCTGTCGATATCTCTTCCATCTCTCTTGCTCCCGGACCTAGAGATCCACCGCCTCAGGTTTCCCCACTGGGAATAACCCCCTCTTCCGAGGATTCTCCTGACCAGTCAGGAGATCCTCCACGCAAGAGGACTTGTAAGAGGAAACACCTAGACTCCCCTGAGTCTATCACTTCAGATACCGACTTAGATGAGTCGGAGGGATCCCCAAGATCCCACTCTGAGGATGTCTCCTTTTCAGACATCCTAGAACTCCTAAAACAGAGGGGAAACTGGCCCTCCACAAATCCCTCTGAGGATGAGTCGGTATACCTAGAGGCGTTTGGATCTCGGCCCTCCACCTCCTGGGTGTCTCCGCCTTTCGACCCCCTTATGGAGGTTATTGCTCGAAAGGCTTGGGCTGCTCCTGACTCTGTAGAGCCAGTTCCTAGGAGGCCATCTAAATTTATTACAGCCCCTTCGGAAAAGTTATTCCTTACGAAAGGTGTCCCTGTTGATGCCATGGTGGTGGCGGCTGCCACTAAGAAGGAACTTGCAGATCCTTCCGTACCAGTCCATCCTCCTAAGGATTCTAGGACCATGGATAGGTATGGTAAGCGGATGTTCTCAGCGACCTTTGTCATGTGCTCGCTGAACTACTTATGTCACTTCACCAGACTCCAAACGGACATCTTAAGGAACTAGGTGAAGTAGTGCAGGATCCTACGGCTGCAGGGGCTCAAGAGAAAATTGCTTCTCAGCTAGGAATCCTTAATTCTGTAGCCAACTCCTCCATGTGACTGATATATGCAGCAGATGGAGCGAGTAGAGCCGCAGGTACAGGTGTGGCTCTTAGACGTCGATCCTGGATGCGGCTCTGTAATTTTGCAGATCCCTTTAAGGCGTCCTTCACAAACTCTCGCTTTGATGGGTCAGCTTTGTTTGGCCCTCAAGTGAAGGATACATTGACCAGGTGTGAACAGGACGGCAGGACTCTTTCTGCCGTAGGGGTCCATTTTTCCACCCCTTCTAGACCTTACCCCAAAGGACAGAAGGGTGGAAAGATGTGGTTCCGCAAATCCCAAGGAGTCACGCCGGATACACGTGGTCAGTTTACCCCTAGAGGCAGAGGGGGTAATAATAACAGACGCCGCTCTAGAGGCAGAGGGGGTCCACAAAACCAGGGAAACAGAGAGTCTCTCTCTCTGACGAGCCCTTCCAGCATCCCTGAGGTGTTGCCCGACTGTCCTTCCTTGGAGGCAGTCGGGGGAAGACTATCGCTGTACCCAGAAGCCTGGCGTTCCCTCTCTCAAGACAGATGGGTACAGTCGATTATATCCGAGGGTTACAAAATTCCTTTCGAGGAAAGTCCTTTCTCTCTCAAAAATTCCCTTCCAGAAGTACCACCCGGTCTAAGGGAAGTTGCAGAGTTAGAAGTATTAAAGCTTCTACAAAAAAGAGCCATTCAGCCAGTTACAACAGACCATTCAGAGCCCGGAATCTACTCAAGATTCTTTTTGGTCCCCAAAAAGACGGGAGACTTGAGACCAATATTGGATCTCAGCAGACTCAACAAGTCTGTGAGAAAGACAAGATTTCGAATGGTCACACTTCAGTCAATTTTGCCCTTCCTAGAGAAGGACAACTGGATGTGCTCAATAGATCTTCAGGACGCGTATTATCACATAAAAATTCACAGATGCTCCAGAAGATTTCTCCACTTTCGGCTGGGCTCCAGTCATTTTCAATTCAGAGCCCTGCCCTTTGGTCTCACTACAGCCCCCAGAGTGTTCACCAAATGTATGGCAGTGGTCATGGCTCACCTGAGACGTCAAAGATTCCAGGTGTTTCCGTATCTCGACGACTGGCTCCTTTCAGCCACCACCAGGCATCAACTTCTTCAAGCCAGGGATTACACATTAAATCTCTGCACTCAATTAGGAATTTCGATAAACTACGAAAAATCCTGCTTATTGCCCTGCCAGTCTATTACCTTCATAGGCGCAAACTTAAACACTGTTCGGATGTCAGCAACCCTCACAGACCAAAGAATCTCAGATATACAAAGTCACGTGAGGATCATCCTTGCCAACAAAAAGGTGCAAGCCAGAATGGTTCTGAAGGTGTTGAGACTCATGGCTGCGGCTATTACCCTTCTTCCCCTGGCCCGCTTCTACATGCGTCTGCTTCAATGGATGTTGTTCACTCAGTGGTCTTACCAACAACTTCCAATGCGTCACCAAATCCTGGTGACACAAAATTGCAAGAAT
>NC_056733.1:825340363-825372089 GCF_019279795.1 Protopterus annectens
TTTATTGAACCAGTGTGCACCTTTGCTCAAGCTTTAGTCAGCAGTTTGCTAATTAGTGCCCAAGAATGGTCAAAGTGTCACTTTGGTCATATTCATCCAAAAAGGCATTTAAGCTGAGCTGGGAGAACTTAAATTGCTAATGAAGGCTATCAGAAGAAAGGACACCAGGGTCCTGTTTTGGGGAAACTCCAGATGTAGTGATTATTGGATGAGAAAGCAACTGAGCATGATTTTCATGCATGTGCTGTTGATGAAGACCATATAATGCCATTTTTTGTAGCAGCCTTTGAGAGACTGTAGCAGGCTTTTTAGAGATTGCTAAATGCCACTCTGATAGAATTTATCAGATGCTACCCAGATACAACTTAAGTTCTTCACCACCCCTGTCCAGCGAGGCTGATCCTTTGTGGAGGCCTAATAGGTAATCCTTATGGTCCACTTGCCATATTCTATATGAGGGTTCTGCAGTATCCTTTAGTGGTACAAAGGTCCCTAAGGGTCTATCCACTCCACACCAAAATAAGGCTTACTCAGATTTGCAGGCAGCACATCTTGGTTGATGACCTCTGCTGCTAAACAGATGTCTATTCCTAATGGATCCCTGGTAGAAGCAGTGACATCAGACCCTTCCCTTCTAGGGTGGGGGGTGCATTTTGAAGGGAAGACTGACCTCTGTATGTGATCAAGTGCCTTGGACTATCTTCACGTCCGCAGTCCTTGTGTTGCAGGCCCTTCAGGACAGTCTTCCCCAAGACGTGTGATCCAGTTAGACAGACAATGTCAGTAGTCTGGTACATTAACAAACTGGGAAGAACCCGTTCCTACCCCTTATTCCACAAAGCATTGAGAGTATGGCAATGGCTGTCTTCACACCACATTCTAGTAGCAAAGCATGTCTCAGGGTCATCTAGTGTTTTGCACAAATTGTGCAGATCTGTCTTAATTCCTCATAAGTGGTCCCTCAATTCGACGGTGACAATTTGATATTCATTCCCGGAGGCCAGCCTTTCTGCATCCTCGTTGCGTTCCATCTAAACCACAAATGCAGCAGTTTAGTGCTGATCCCTCAGGGATTAGTCACCTGAACTTTGGTCCACAATTGAGCATTTCCTCCATTGCCTCTAATGAACAAGATTATACAGAAAATATTGGCTTTGCACCTTCTTGCTATTGTCACTGCTGCTTTCTGGCATCTGCAGACATGGTTTCCATTTTTGTGGCCTCCTCTAGTGTATCCTCCATGGAAACTGGGTTGGTTACTGATATATTAACTCACCCATCCGAAGTAGTTCTTCCTAACCAGAAAGCCATGAAATTGACCACTTGGTTTCTTGTTGTTCATATCTTTATTAGAGTCTCAAAACATGCGATTACCGAAGTGTACCATAGCAAATGGAAAAGGTGGGCATCATCCAAAGGTCTAGATACCTTTTCAGCTCTTGTTGCCTCCATTTTAGAGCTTTAATCAGATCTCTTTCACAACGTGTATACTCACTCAGCTATGAAAAGTTCAGCTGGCAGCCATCTCTACCTTTCATATAGGCAAGAACAGCTCATCTGTAGCCTCATTGAAGATTTCTATATCTTTTTTCTCCTCCAACCCCTAGTCTGAGATCTGGTTCTCCCTTGGGACGTTACTGTTATGTTACAAGCATTGCCTCAGCCAGCCTTTGAGTTGGCTGCATTACTGGATTTAAAATTCAAATTTTCTTATGGCTGTCACCTAGGCTAATTACATATCAAAGATGCAAACACTATCCTGCAAACCAACCGTACTTGTTTTTGCATTAGGAATGGGTTCCACTGAGAACTAATCCATCCACCCATCCCAATCTAAATCAGGGAATAACTCTGCCAGTATATCCCAAACCTTTCTAACAAAGGTGAATACGTGCTTCATGTGCTTGGACGTCCATCAGCGGCTCTGGTGTTCTCTTCATAGAACTAAGCCTTTCAGACTGAGCAACTGTTTGTCGCATTCTTTAAAACTAAATTGAGCAAGGCAGTGGCTAAGGTTATTAAACAGAGATGGTTACCCGATTGTGCATTTGTATGCAATAAAAAAAAGTTTTGGTTTACGTTGTAAACCAAAGAATCACTTCACAAAGGTGGTGGACACCTCTACAACCTCTGCCAGTAGACTAACCTATGTATTGATGTGTGTGCCGCTGCTGTTTAGTCAACAGTTAATACATTTATGCCCCATTATAAACTGGATGAGCAGTCTAGGTCTCATTCATCCTTTGGCTCCATCATTCTTAGGAATGTCCTTGCTTGATATCACCTGGGCATATATGCTTGAGACTCTATCCCACAGTTGAATCTGATGAAAATAGACAACACTGGATACAAAAGTTATGTACTTAACGTGATGGATTATGTCTGATTTTCATCTGGTTCAACATCCCTCACACCTGCCCCCTGCCAAATTGTCACAAAGGATACTTTGAGGACAGGTTGACTTTAGCATTCCCTGGAAGTAAGCAGTCATTACTGCCAGTGTTTTTGTAGCCATGTCATGTCTCCTATACCATTTAGAAATGAATCTGAATGGGAGTTTTTACTAGCAGTTGCATGCTTCTGATTTTATTTTATCAGGTGGCAAACTTGATATGTAGTAAGGTGGATTCCATGGAATTATGAGTAGGGGAGATGTCTGAGCCCTGGAACTGATTAGCTTGATTCAGTGCCGAGGTCAGATCCAGTTGAATCTGACAAACCCACAGCTGAATTGGATGAAAATCAGACATGAATCTATAGTTATGGGTAAGTACATAACTTTCATGCATGTATTATTGCAGCTGTTGCCACATGTACTTATGTTTGTAAGATGCATCTGTAATATGTATAATTTTATATCTTAGTAATGGTAATGAGTTAATTTTCTAATATGTAATACCAATTATTCATTCCTGTTAATATTGTCATGTGCATGTAGAATACTAATGCAGTTTTATAACATGATGCTAACAAATGCAGTAGTATACCCTGGGGCGAAAAGTTATTCATCTGTAATCCACCCTAGTTAAATTTAAGTATGTACCCTAGTTAAATTTAAGTATGTAGGTAATGCAGTAATCATCCATCATTAACCACCCTCTTTCTATTTTTTGCATGGGGTTGGTGTTCTGCCTCCCCTGGCTGTGCATAGCAAGTGTAATCTCCTAATCTGTAGCAAGATGTATTGAGAAGATTATTCACCACCACAGATAGTGTTAGCAGACAGCGACTCAATTGAAATGACACCTGTGGAGACAGTTAAATGGTTTAATTTCCAAACCGTGCAGATCTTAATACAAGAAATCATTCCAAATAGGTCAGATAATGATGCCTTGACACAATCCATCAATAGACATGTGGCTGCAATGGATTCTAACGCACAACTGATGAAAATTGGGGAGGAGTTGGTTAACAGAGCTAAGCTACAGGAGAACAGCTAGGACAAAATACAAGAAAGGAAATTTCTTAGCTGAACTGCAAATACACAAGCATGTGTAACATGACACTTCCCGCCTGAAATCTTTAGATTTCACCAAACAGTAAACATGAAGTCCATGATATATTTGGAACCTCTTTATTCTCTGGAACCTGAAAAACAAGAGGGAGGGGAGAACAAGAGGATAAATGCAAACATCATAATGAATTCTTGCTGTTGCCAACACCTCTGAAGACTGGGCGAGCAGGAATGGGAACATATGAAAGTTCAGGTAGCAGAATCTTTCCATGTTTCCCATCTTCGTTTTTCTCTGGAGAGAGGAGCATCCCAATCCACTTTTTCAGAAGTGAGCTGTCTTAATAGTATCTTGCCCTGAATGGTAAATGGTGCTATGAAGCCCAGTGGGTCGTAGATGTTGTTTACTATAGACATAACTCCACGTTTGGTGAAGGGCTTGTCACAAGCTGACATTTGAAATTTTAATGAGTCTTGCTTGACATTCCAAAGCAGCCCAAAGCTATGTTTGATGAGGGTGGTAAAAGACCCTAGTTCAAAGTTCTTTAGACTGTCAGCATGGTCCTCAGAATGAAAGGCTCCATTTACTTTGACGCTGTTGGAGACTATCTTGTGAAGTCTGAGATTAGATACAGCCAGCATATCTTGAGTTCTGGCAAGAAGATTAATCGCCTCTTCCTCTATGGGAAGAGATTTAAGCCAGTCATCTACATAAAAGCTTCTTTCAGCAAACTGACGTGCATCAGACCCAAATTCTCTTTCACCTTCTTGGGCAGCTCTTCTCAACTCATATAGTGTGACTGCAGGAGATGGGGTGTTACCGAACACATATACCTTCATCCGATAGTCTATTACTTTGTCGTTTAGATCGTTATTGCGGTACCACCGAAATCTGAGGTAGTTTCTGTTGTCTTCACGAATGATGAAACATTGGAAAATTTGTTGGATGTCCGCCATTACCGCAGTCCTTGTCTGAAGTGGATCAAGACCCCAATTAGGTTATTGGTCAGATTAGGCCCAGAGAGGGAAAGGTCATTAAGAGAGACACCTTCATGGCGAGCACTTGAGTCAAAGACCACACCAAAACATGGAAGATGTTCTTCATCTCACATTGCTGCAGTCCTTACACTTGGGTAGTCCGCTGTCCTCGGTCGGCCCGAATATCAAAGTATTAGGCTGACATCGGTCAAGGCGCTTAAGACTGACATCAGGACGTCAGGGTACAAATGCGCATGACCGACGTCATATCCTCAGTCTTTTTTGCCGCATGGTCCGATGCAGAAGCAGCGTTGCAAGTGCCGTTCGGCGTTCTGAAATTTTTCGAATTCGGAGTTTCAGACCGAGTCAAAGTTGGCTAAGTACCCCGTTGGGGAATATTTTAGTTTTTTCTTGCCTCAGTGGTTTACCGGATGTCAGAAAAAGTGAATAACTGTATTTCTTGTGGGAAACAGATACCGCATAGAGATTATCATACTTTGTGTATTCCTTGTTTGGGGCCTGAGCACGACGTTGTTGGGTGTCGCTTTTGTGCTAGGTTCAATAAGCGCACTATTAAGCGAAGGAAGCGCAAAGACAAAGCAGCTAAACCCAGGCAAGAAGTCGTCCGTACCGGACGCCGGTTCTTTAGAGGCGTCAGTGGAACCGGTGGTTCCGCCGGAGGCTTCTCTGGAGTCCCAGGGGGAGACTTTGATATTGCAGGATGTGGCCTCCCAGGAGGCAGGTCAGGCTGAAGGGGCTTCTCAGGTTACTGTACTCCCCTCCCTTCCTAGGGTGGTTAGGCCCTCTCCTTCTGTTTCCAAGGCTTTTCCCAGGGGCAGGCCAGGTTTAGCTTCTGTTGGTGTCACTCCTAGTTCATCAGGATCTGTGCCCAAGAAGCATATGCTTAAAATGGCAGAAGATTTAATTACTTTGATTAGAGGTTCTTTGCCCCCTCCTGATAAGAGGCCTAGGGTGGAACCAGAGTTGGGGAGTTTTGAGCAGGCTTCGGATGTTTCAGAGTCTTCGGCTGAAGACTTGCAGGAGTATTCTCCTTATTCTGATTCTGATGTGGATGATTCTACTCCTTCTGCTTCTCCTCCAGAGGATTTTTCTTTTTCAGAGACTCTTCATTCCATGAGGGAACATTTTAAGTGGGAAGGTCAGGACTTCTCTGATTCCAGGAAAAGGCTTAGGGAATTTTTGCTTTTACCCCAGCATAGGCCTTTGGCTATACCACCTGTTCTGGATGTTGTGGAAGATGTGTTTGCAGAGGCTTCACTTAATCCTGATTCTTTGCCTCCTGCTCCTGTTAAACCGGACAGGTATTACAGGGTGCCTGAAGCTCATAAATATCTTTATAAGAGTCCTAGGGCGGACCCAGAAACTGTTAGTCAGGGACCTAAGGGTGTCAAGGCCTCTGTTGTAAAAATCCGGTTCCTCCAGATAAAGAGGCCAGGGCTTTGGATAGATGGGGAAAGAAAGTTTATACTTCTTCCACCTTAGCTATGAGGGCTTTGAATTGCCAGTTTCACATGTTGAAATATCAAAACTATCTTCTTTCTCAATTGAAGTCTAAGGTAGATGCTCTGGCGGAAGGTATTGAGTGTAAAGAATTACAAGATTTGGTACATGTTTCTGAACAGGTGGGTAAGCATTCTTTACAATGTGGTTTTGATGCTGTACAGGCCTCGTCTAGGGTGGCTGCCACTGGGTCAGTTCTTCGCAGGCACGCCTGGCTGAGGGATCAGAATTTATCTGACCATGTTAAGACAAGGATTTTAGATGCTCCTTTACAGTCTGATGTATTGTTTGGTTCACCTGTGGAGGCAGTCTTAAAGAAAATGGAAGACAAGGCTAAGTCTATGCAGACTGTTAAAGATTTTTTGCAAGTTCAGCCTCCGAAGTTTAGTAGGAATTGGCCTGCTAAGGGGTGGACGTACCCTTCTTATGATTCACAGTCTAGGGGTAGATCTAGACGTGGTAGGGGCAGAGCTCAGGGCTCTTTCAGACCTAGAACAGGGAGTTCACCTGCACAGTCTTCGGGTGAGGGCAGGGGCCAGTCCTTTCGTAAACAGGCCCAATGACCTACCTTTTCAGCTGCCAGAACCTTCTTGTCTGGCAGCACCTTTGGGAGGAAGGTTGGCACTCTTCAAGGGAAATTGGAGTTTAATTACCCAAGACAGATGGGTATTGGATATCATACACCAAGGTTACAAGTTTTATTTCCATACCTTGCCTCCTTTCAGAGGCATGCCAGACGTTCCTCCTCAGCAAAGAATAGAGGCTCACAAACAAATTTCTCTGCTGCTTCAAATAGGGGCCATATAGCCGGTCCCTCTGCCAGAAGTGGGCCTAGGATTTTATTCTCGCCTGTTCCTAGTACCAAAGAAGGGGAACACGTGGAGACCAATTTTGGATTTATCTATCCTCAACACTTATCTGGACATTCCCAAGTTCAAAATGTTGACGTTACAACAGCTTTTACCTCTGCTGGGCAAAGATCACTGGATGGTGACTCTGGATCTCAAGGAGGCTTACCTTCATGTTCCTATCAGTCTAAGTTGCAGGAAGTATCTGCGTTTTCGGGCTGGGACTTCTCATTATCAGTTCTCTGCATTGCCCTTTGGCTTATCTACTGCCCAGAGTGTTCACGAAGGTTCTGGCTCCAGTGATAGCTTTCTTCAGGCTAAAAGGAATACAGATCTATCCTTATTTGAACGATTGCCTGATTCTGGCTCAAGGAAGGGACGAACTTCTTCATCATTTGGAATATGTGATAGCAGTGCTAAGATGCCTGGGGTATTCTGTGAACGAAATAAAGTCCAGTCTAGTACCCTCTCAGGACATGTGCTTTCTGGGTGTGAGACTGAATACAGCATCCCAGATGGCCTTTTTGACCCCGGACAAACAAAAGAATCTTTCTCTTTATTTCCACCAGTTGTCTCATCAGTCCAGGCTGACTGCAAGGACAGTCCTTCAAGCCTTGGGGTTCATGGCATCTTGTATTCTGGTGCTTCCCAATGCCAAACTGCATATGAGGAAGCTACAATGGTATCTCAAAAATGTATGGACACTGTCATTCAGATAATACCTTGCATTCAAAAGGAATTTTTGTGGTGGGCTCAGGAATGTCACCTAAACAAGGGACTCTCTGTGACCCGGCCAGAGGCGAGTCAGATTCTAACGACAGATGCCTCAGACAAAGCTTGGGGAGCTCATCTAAATGGAAAGTGGATACAAGACACGTGGCCTGCCAGACTACAACATCTACATATCAACTTGAAGGAGATGTTAGCAGTCCAATTTGCATTAATAGCTTTCAAGGATTTACTTCTTCCAGGGCAGGTGTTGGTTCTAACAGACAACACAACTGTCATGTGGTACATCAACAAGCAAGGGGGAACACATTCTTATCCTCTATGCAGGCAAGCAATGATTTTGTGGGAGACTGCTCTCAGTTTACAGATAAATCTTCAGGCAAGGTTTCTGCCGGGAGCACAGAACTCCTTAGCAGATGTGTTGAGCAGACGAATTATGGATCCCCACGAGTGGAAATTGGATCCTCATGTATTTCAGAAATTGACAGTGTCATGGGGAA
This sequence comes from Protopterus annectens, assembly GCF_019279795.1. NCBI lineage: Eukaryota > Metazoa > Chordata > Ceratodontiformes > Protopteridae > Protopterus > Protopterus annectens. The sequence continues at coordinate 825,348,391 of NC_056733.1, forward strand.
CTCCAGACATAGATCTGTTCGCTTCTCCACTAAACTACCAGCTGCCAAAGTTTTGCACAAAAAGGTTTCATCCCACAGCTTGGAAAGTGGATGCTCTTTCTTTCAATTGGAGCAATCTTCATGTGTATGCCTTTCCACCTCTGCCTCTCCTCCCAAAGGTACTCCTAAAGGTCAGACAGGACAAGCCAAAGATGATTTTAATAGCTCCAGATTGGCCTCGACAGCATTGGTACCCATTACTGAGAAGTCTGGTACGAGAGCCTCCATGGCCTTTGCCTTCGATTCCACACCTGCTGTCTCAGGAGAACAGTCATTTACTCAATGTCAAACTTCACTCTCTTCACCTAACAGCCTGGCATATTCTGTTTTAAACCCTGGAGGGTCTCAGCTTCCACAGCAAGTTTTGAATGTTATTTTGGAGGCCAGAAGGCCTAGTACAAGGAAAGTGTACGCAGATAAATGGAAGAGATTTTTATTTTGGAGTGCAGCAAAGGAATTTGATGTTTCTAAGCCTAATTTAAGTGTGGCTCTTCAATATCTTGCTGAGTTACTGGACAAAGGTTTGTCCTTCTCTTCTATTAAGATTCATGCTGCAGCAATTTCTGCTCACTATGACTGTGACCCAACATTGTTTTCTCATCCTTTGTTTAAGCAATTCCTTAGAGGGGCAAAGAATATAAGACCCCACGTAGAGCTCCTACTCCTGCTTGGGATCTCAATTTTGTGTTGGAGAAACTCACTCTACAACCTTTTGAGCCTGCAGCTACTGCCGAGTTGAAATATTTATCATGGAAGACTGCTTTTTTGTTGGCCATTACCTCTGCGAGAAGGGTTTCTGAATTACAGGCCCTTATGGCAGTTGAGCCTTTCTTAATTTTCCATAAGGACAGAGTATCTTTGCGTACTAATCCTTCCTTTATGCCTAAAGTGGTTTCTAGTGTGGCTTTAAACCAAACTATTCATTTGCCTACTTTTTATGCAAACCCCCAAAATAAAGGGGAGAAGATTTTGCGCACTTTGGATATACACAGGCAGTTGCGATATTATTTGAGCAGAACTAAAGGGTTCAGGCAGTCTCAGCAGTTATTTGTTTCATTTGCTTTGGGTCCTCAGGGCAAGCCTGTTTCAAAACAAACTATTTCTAAGTGGATTGGGTTTTGTATTGCTTTCTGTTATTCCCATCATGGTAAGGAGATTCCAGTTGGGATTAGGCCTCATTCCACTAGGGCTACTGCCACTTCTACAGCTTTTTTAAGGGGGGTGGCAACTAAAGATATCTTAGAGGCAGCCACTTGGAGTTCAGTGCATACTTTCTCTAAGCATTACCACCTTCCTCTTTACTCTAAATCTAGGGCTGGTTTTGCCACTGCAATTCTACAGGGCATTTTGGCAGCACCTAATGCTTTATAGTTTTGCCATCCTCCCTTACCTCTGCTTTGGGATTCTACCCAAGTGTAAGGACTGCAGCAATGTGAGATGAAGAACATAGTACAGTTTTGTACCTACCATAAATGTAGATGTTCGAAGCTCTACATTGCTGCAGTCCAATTTACCCTCCCTCCTTCCCCTCTGTAGTTAGAGGCGGTGGTGTGGTTTGGGTTGTAAATATTGTGGATATTGTAGATATTGTACATATGGTTAGTGCAAGGGTGGTTGGTTGTTTTTTGTTGTCTTTTGGTTTTGGCCTAGGGTCTTCTGACATCTGGGGCAAGAAAAGACTGAGGATATGACGTCGGTCATGCGCATTTGTACCCTGACGTCCTGATGTCAGTCTTAAGCGCCTTGACCGACGTCAGCCTAATACTTTGATATTCGGGCCGACCGAGGACAGCGGACTACCCAAGTGTAAGGACTGCAGCAATATAGAGCTTCGAACATCTACATTTATGGTAGGTACAAAACTGTACTGTACCAACATTCTTCCCCTTCCTTTAGGGGGAGGTACAGGTTCAGGATGATTAACACCTTCTGTAATGAAGTCAGCAAAGTGTTTTTTCATTGCAGATTTCCAGTTTAGGGTGCATTCCATTGAAATAAGCTGTGACTCTGCAAGCTGCTTATTTAGCAATTTAATTCTTGGGGTACTGAATGGGTAAGGGTGCCACCCAGCTGTTGGAGTTGTCCTGATAGAATTCTTTACTCATAATTTTCAAGAATTCCCTTGTGGCCGCCAACTGATTGTCTTCACTGGTGGTATCAAGCACCATAAAGCCAAGATTGTCATCCCAGGAGCCAAAGCCATAGTTGTAGCTTTGTATGACTTGCTTTGGCTTACCATTACTGCATAACCTTTCTTTTACACAGTAGTGATGAGGACGGGGTTCAAAACAAGTGTTGCATCCATTTGGAAGAACATGTGTCTTGAAGGAAGTAACCCTGTTGGTGGTTCTGACCTTATCTAAACGGACTTTACCTATGACAACCCAGCCTAGGTCCAAGCATTGGGCATATGGAACATTGTTTGAGCCATTGATATATTTACGTACCTTGTGTATGCTCAGTATGTCTCTACCAAGCAGTATCAGGATTTCAAGGGGTGGTATTTGGCCACATATGACCTTCAAGTGAGGGTGACTAGAAGCAGCTTCTGAGGTAGGAATCTCTTACCTGTTGGAATCTGGTTGCACTCGAGAGTGGGCAGTGGAATTTCTAGGTTGCCATTGAGAGGAGCTACTGTAAGACCACAAGTTTTCCTGTAGGAGACTTCTGTAATGCCAGCACAAGTGCCCAGAGTGGCAGGCAGTGCAACCCCTGTTATGTTGAGCAGGTCAAAGAACTCTGATCTTGTAAGAGATCGATTAGTTTGCTCGAGGGTAGTGTACAGTCTTACGGCTCTGTCAGGATGACCCTTTGGGTATACACATCCCAAGCATATTTTTGAACAAGATTTGTCAGAATCCTTCTCCACAGACTTGAGTACATGTGGCAACGACTGGAGTAGGAGCTAGTGTTTTTTCTACGTTCTCCCTGCCTTGCTTTCCCTCACTAGGGTTAACTGTGGATGGGGTGTGAAATTGAAGTGTTTGTACATGAATCATCACTGTCACATTCTGTGCACTTGATAATGACTTTACAGTCCTTAGCAACATGCTCAGAGGAAGCATAGCATTTAAAACATACCCCAAATTTCTCAAGTTCCTTGCGTTCTTGCAGGGGTTTTTATTTTCCTGAAGCCAGTACATTTTCTGAGTGGGTGAGGTTTGTTATGCAAGGAGCATTGGTGATTTGGGTTTTTGAGTTTCTTGCATTGATCACCTTTGTTGGGAACTGTAGAAAGCTTAGGTAAGACCTCAGTCTGTTTAACTGAGGCTGGACCCGTATGATCTCTGTACGAGCTGCTCAAGTTTGTAGGCTTAGGAGAGGGTGGACCTGGAACGTGAGACTCTCCAAAGGAGAAGCTTGTGTCATTCTTTGTCTCTGCAATTTTTCTGATGAATTCATAGGAGGAAAAGACTGTTTGCTTCCTTGTACTTTGATCCAGCTGCTGTTCATTTTCCTCTGATATTATAAGGGAGCTTTGAAACTGTTGGGTTAACCCCATGAGCAGTCAGCCAGCCAGCCAGCCAGCCATGACAAATTGGCTGAGTTTAAGGGATATTTGTTGCAAACCACCACTTTTTTTGAAATTTACACAAGGTCACCTTTGATTGTATGAGCTACCTGGATGTCTCTCTACATAAGACCCAGGGGGGCTTTAAATCTAAAGTCTGACTTTCTCCAGTTCATACATCTAGTCTTCCACTGCACACCCACCCTTTCAAAAGAAAGGCATCATTAAGGGTCAGTTGGTCCATGCTAGCCGCATGATCTCATTGGAAGAGGATTTCTATACGGAATGTGTCCTTTTAGAGAAGATGTTTGTAGAAAGAGGATACCCAAGAAACTTGATTTTGAAAGTAAGGGAGGAAGTTTGTTTTGTGAGGGAGGAGAAATGACCCCCCCCCCCCCCCCAATTTTTTGGTCAAGGATCTTTTACTTCAACAAGGCATCGGGGGGGGGGTACCCGACCAACATTTTAACAGGGCTTTTGTTACAAACTTCAGTGGTGATGCCTATTGTATTAAAAGCACACTGGAGAAAGAATGGAATAAATTTACTGAACTTGCAGATCTCAACAATTTTTATGAAACAAACTTTGAAGATAATTTTTACTGTGGAACAGGCCAATTACAGACAATTTTTTTCCCACAAAAAAGCTGGTACTTTCAGATGTGGAGCTTGCCACCAGTATCCCTATGTTATGCATGTTGATAGTGTCTTCATTAGAGCAAGACGCAAAAACTGAATGGCAGGACATACACTAATTGTAACATATCGGGCTTAGTATAGTTGGTATTGTGTGATTCCTGTGATGGATTCTACTTTGGGAAAACTGAGACACAATTGAAGCGTAGAATCTGCGAACATTTTAATGATAAAAACCACAATTCTAAGTGCATTATTTAGGCACACCTTACAATGTGAGGGGACTAGTTTTAAATTCTTTATTGAATTGGTACCCAGGGATGTGGGGAAGGGGGGTCCCTGGTAAACCAAACTTGAGTTTAGGGAAACTTTTATTGGCAGGTAGTTGTTGTGTCTTTCGGCTTTTCCCGGTTAGGGGTCACCACAGCAGAACTCCGGTCCGCTAATTGGCAGGTAGTACTGGAAGCAAATGGGTACCTGAGACTCAATGACCACATTTCCCTGCTTCCCTTGTTAAAGTTAAGGTCTGCCAAGCTCTAACCTGCTTTATGGGTATCTCATCTGTAATTTTACTTTTTGTAACAACATTATGAATCTTAAGAAAAGTGTTAATGTAGTTGTATTTGTATGTGTGTGTGTTTTTTTTTTATTTTTTTTATTATATAAATAGGTTTGTATTTAGCATAATTAGGAGTGTTTTTATGGTACCTATGTTTTTGAATTTCAATTTAAGGACTTAATTGCTGGAAAGGAGGGATGCTATTTAATGGTTTGATTTTTTTTTTTTTCATGTTATCTGATAAGTCTGGGAGGTACTCTGGCGAAAACACATTCAATATATTTTGAGCATTTAACTGCTTACAATTTTTTTGCCAATAAACGAGTGACCTGAAGATTGTGTCCTTCCTGGCTAGTTCAGCGTATTTGGTTTCAAGTTTTGTTTTCTGGACCTTCTCCAACTTTTTTTTTTTTTTTTCTTGCTCTAGAACTCTTAACCTTGCCATAGCTGTGGCATGTTCATTTTTTCTAAGGCCTCAATTTCAGAATTTCAGTCCTTTTGTGGATAGCTTCAGCCTGCCTTTCAGCTTCTCTGTGTGCAGCTTCTGCTCCTCTGTGGTCAGCTTCTGCGTCTAACTGAGCCTTTTTCTGTAAAGGCTGCCTGAATCTTAGCAGCTTCTGCATCAGCACGGGCCTTTATAAGTTGCTTGCTGAGAGTGGAAGATCTAGATTGTAAAGACCTACTAGAGCTGGTGGATGCAGAGCGATGGGATCCAGGATTTATGGAGTTCTGAAATTCTAACTTCAGCCTTGGTCCTTGTTTGTAATGCCAAACTGTCCCTGTCAAGATTAAGCTGATCAAACCTCTTTAGTTCTTGTGCTTCCTCTGTTGTGTATCTGTAATAAATTGACATTTTGTGCATAGTCTCTGGTAGCTTTGGTAGCAATAAATTGCTTGAGTGCACCCTCTAATTGTGCATCATAAGTAGGTTGAGAGAGGGCAGACATACAGTTAACAGTCTTAGTTGTGGAGTCGGCAAGATTGGATAATAATTCTTTCCCGTGTCATAACTCTGTTTTGCCTTCCATGTAAGCTTAGAGATGCGTTTTGCTGTTACACTTAGGTCAATGATTTGATCTTGGTCTGCAAGAAATTCTGCATTTTGCTGTGTTGATCAGCCTCTGCTGAAAGTGTAGTGCTTTGCTGAGACATTGTGCTGGTAATAAGACAGTTAATGCTGAAGTATTTTTGGGACAGAGAAAAGTCTCAAGTGTATCAATTCTGAGCTATCTGGGTTTGCAAGAAGCTAGGCAGGGAAGAATAAAAAAAGTTTCTCTGAAGATATATGCAGCGCCCACAACAAATATATATACTTTTATATATATTTATTTTATATATTGTGTGTGTGTGTGTGTGTGTGTGTGTGTGTGTATATATATATATATATATATATATATATATATGTATGTATGTATGTATATATATATATATATATATATATATATATATATATATATATATATATATATATATAATATCTCTAAATAATAAAACACAATCCTTGCAAACCATCACTGCTGAATTGCTAACTCACCAAAGAATATTGCTGTGCAGAGAGTATCTTGCTGGCTTGTACAGGCCCAAGTGAGCAAACAAATCCTGAGGTGACAGGCCTACTCTTTAAACTTAAAAAAGGCATTAGAAAATCTTTCAATAGCTGCTCTGAGACTGTTCTGAAACTTCCATAACCCACCAAACATATCCATGCTTAAACTTATTAAGCAGTACTTTATGCAACAAAGAACTGTATGGGTACAGGATGCAAACGTATTCTCAAGTTGCACTTTCAAAAGTCCATCTACAGCACCCCACTGAATATTCCAAAGTGTTCAATACATTATTTGACTGTTCTGCCTCCCCTGGTTGTGCATAGCAAGTGTAATCTCCTAATTATTAGCAAGATGTAGTGAGGCGTTTACTCACCACCAAAGATAGTGTTGGCAGACAGTGAATCAATCAAATTGAGACCTGTGGAGACCATTAAATAGTTTAATTTCCAAACTGTGCAGATCTTAATACAAGAAATCATTCCAAATAGGTCAAATAATGATGCTCTGACATACTCCAGCAATGGGGGTGAAGGGAGGAGTTAGCTAACAGAGCTAAGCTACAGGAGAACAGCTAGGACAAAATACAAGAAAGGCAATTTCTTAGCTGAACAGCAAATACATAAGCAGGTGTAACATGACAGTTGGTGTGTCATCACCTGTTGCCATTTGTTTATTCAGTGCAACTCTCCTGCCTTCAACACCCATGCCTCACTGCTTCAGGTCTTTTCTCAATCCGTCCACCTCTTTGCTGGGCACCCTCATTTTCTCTTGCCTTCTTCCTGTCTTCCAAATCTTCACCAGACTGTCTCTTCTACATGTGTGCCCAACCACCATACTCTGTTCTCTTTGACCTTTTCTGCAATTGGAACTACTTTGACTTCTGCTCGTGTCCTTATTTTTTCGTTTGTCCCACATTGTGCATCCTACCACGGGTCTCTTGCATTTAATCTCCTTCACCTCTAGCTTCCTCACCTGCTTTGCCTTTACTGACCATACAGTTGTACTGGTTGCACCACTATTTTATACACTTTACTTTTTAGCAGCTTTGTCATTCTTTTGTCCTAGACTACCCCTGACACTCCATGCCAGTTGTCTGCAGCTTCTCTTTCTAGTGTTGACCATCTCATTCAGACTTACCTTTTCCTCAACCACCCTTCCCAGATACTTGAAGCTGTTAATCTGTTATACTATTTTCCTGTCTAACTCAGTTCTCACCTACTTCTGATTTTTCCCATTTTGCTGCCATTACAGCTGTGTTATCTGTAGTCTTCATACCATGTTCCTTTGGCAAAGGATAGGGAATGGAATGCAAAACTGAAGTTCTTGCTTGGTCTGCCTGTAATGCCACATAATCTGAATACAGCAACTTTTGTTGTGTCCCCTCCAACCTGTTTGCTGATGTACTCTATCAAAAAAAAAACAGCAGTGGGCTTGAAGCTGAACCTTGATGCAGACTACTCCCACTGGGAAACGCCTCTGTGAGTGCAGACACTGTCTGTGCTCTAGTCATTGGGACCTTGCATTTAGCCTGCACTAATTCTGCTAATGTTATTGGAGCTTCAAAACCACCACAGGACTGACCAAATCAGCTTTCTTGGGATCTTGTATGCTTTCTAAAAGTCTCGGAATGTCCAGTTGGACTCTTTCCTGACTCTTTCACTGGGGTGACTTTGCAGTTGCTGAATGCAATAATGTACTTGTATAATAGCGTGCCGTATGCAGAGCCCTTTCTTATTTGCAGTGGTGCTGGACAGGTTGACAGACGAGATCAGACACGAGTCCCTGTGGACTATGATGTTTGCAGATGACATTGTGATCTGCAGTGAGAGTAGGGAACAGGTGGAGGAGACCCTGGAGAGATGGAGATATGCTCTAGAGAGAAGAGGAATGAAGGTCAGCAGGACTAAGACAGAATGTGTGTGAATGAGAGGGAAGATAGAAGAATGGTGATGCAAGGAGTCGAGGTGGCGAAGGTGTATGAGTTTAAATACTTGATCAATAGTTCAGAGTAATGGTGAGTGTGGAAGAGAGGTGAAGAGAGTACAGGCAGGATGGAGTGGGTGGAGAAGAGTATCAAAAGTTATTTGTGACAGACTAGTACCAGTAAGAGTGAAAGGGAAGGTCTACAAGAGGGTAGGGAGACCAGCTATGTTTTATATGGGTTGAAGACAGTGGCATTGACAAAAAGGCAGGAGTTAGAGCTGGATGTGGCAGAGTTAAAGATTTTAAGATTTGCACTGGGTGTGACGAGGGTCGACAGGATTGGGAATAAGCATATTAGAGGGTCAGCCCAGGTTGGAAGGTTTGGAGACAAAGCCAGAGAGGTAAGTTTACATTGGTTTGGACATGTGCTGAGGAGGGATGCTGAGTATACTGGGAAAAAGATGCCAAGGATGAAACTACCAGGTAACAGGAAAAGAGGAAGGCCTACGATAAGGTTTATGGATGTGGTGAGATAGGACATGCAGGTGGTTGGCGTGACAGAGCAAGATGCAGAGGACAGGAAGAAATGGAAACAGATGATCCGCTGTGGTGACCCCTAACGGGAACAGCCGAAAGAAGATTATGTAGTAACATTGTAATGTATAGGTATAATACAGTAGTATGCTTGAGAACACAATGCTTCCACATGTAGTAAAATTATAATAGGTAGATATATAGGTTATGACCTGGTCACAAGTGATCCACTTCCATGTGAAGAACGGAGTGTAACAAACTGTCTATGAGATTGAACATTGTGTGGTATAGTGAATTTCTTGAAATCCCATTTTTCAAGAATATGCAGACTAGTTTTTTTTTTTTTATTTATTTTTACATTTGTTGACCAGGATTATCTATCTGGATGCATGTCCATTTTGAGTAGAGGTCCCGTGGAGAAAAGCTCCACAGTAAAATTCAAATTATAACAAGGAATACAGAGGTGTTAAATTTATAGAAGGTAACTGTCTTAACATAGATAAGTAACATATACATGTTTAGTTCGGGTTAACTTATCCGGTATGAAGGTGACAGGTCAATTTAAGGCAAAGTGAGAGTCAGGTTTAACAGTATTGTATAAGACTAAAAAAGGATAATTAGCTTATGGATTAGGTGTTCCATAGTGGTGAGGTAGTGTAGGATAGAGTAGTGGAGGGGAGTTGGCCAGGTAGATAGAGGGGAAGAAAGTAAAGGGGGGGGGTAGATAGAGGGGAATATTAACAGGGGAGAGATGGGGAATGTTGAGTGGATGATAGGATAGGTATGAGAGGCAGGAAAATGAGGTATTAATATATGTAGTAGATGTAGGGGTATAGAGTGTGAAGTAGTTAGTGGATAGGTAATTCAGAAATCTGGCAATGGTATACGAGTGAAAAAGACTATGGGGTGGTATAGCGGATGGAGTTGGAGGAAGCTTAGAATATCTGTTATGGTTGTAGATGAGGCTGTAGTAGTGGTTAGGGTAAGCAAGGGGGGGTTAGTCAGGTGGGGAACATGCAGATCCACGAGTGCTTTAGGTGTTCCTTCAGGAGTCTTTTAAATGTGGCCTTCAGACAGCTGAGGTAATAGAGGTGGGTAGGGAGTTCCAGATTTTGCCAGTGTAAGTTGTGGAAGAGGGAGTCCTATGGTGTTGGTTTTTGTGGTCATAATTTTTTGTTGTTGCTAGAGCGGAGTTGCCTGGTATTAGCGTGGGGAAACTAACAGATTAGCCAGTGATGTAGTTTTGTCTGGGAATAATAGTTTGTGGGCAAAGGATAGTTCAGGAGATTAGGGAATTCCAGCCAGTCAAGTTGTTTTAAGGATAGGCAGTGGTGGGCATGTTAGGGGGCACCTATCATGAATTTTGCAGTTTGATTATAGCAAGTGTTTGGCAATTTCGGTTTTAGGCAGGTTGATGAGACTGGGTGAGGAATAGAGTAATGTAGAGAGAGTGCGAGTCTGAGCAATTGTTATCCTAGCAGGTTTTGTTAGGGTTTATTTTTATATAGACTTCCCAGTTTTTTTGTGGACATTTTTAGTGGTTTGGTTAATGTGATCAAATTTGAGGTGATCAATGATAATGCCTAACAGTTTGGTGTGAATGTCTGGGGAGATGATGGTGCCATCTCTGGAGACTTAAATGGAATGTGTGTGGTGGTAGATTTGTTGGGTGTGAAAAATGGTTTGTTTTTTTTGGGGGGGGGGGTTTAGAATTAGGTGTTTGCTAAGAAACAAGTTTTCTGTGGTATGGAAGGCTTGTTGGGTTAGAGCGAGAAGTGTCCGAGGGTCATTGGCTGAACAGACAAGTGTAGAGTTGTCAGCATATTGTAGAACTGCTGCATCCTGACAGTGGGAAGATTGTTTGGTAAAAAAGAATAGTGGGATCCCCGTGGTGATGGGAAGCAGTGAGGATAAGTTATTGTCACACCGTACTGCTTGTTGCCTTCCTTGTAGGTAGGTCTCAACCAAGCCAGAGTTTGGTTGCTTAGGCTGAGGTCAGTAGAGGCATGTATCAGTTTGGGGTGATTTGACTATATCAAAGCCTTGGAAAGGTCCAGAAATATGGCAGAAGTTAGTTTGCCTATGTGTTTGTTTTGTATGTATGTTTGTATGATTGGCAAGTCAGTCATACATCATCGCAGTAGATAGCGCTTCTAATTATATTAACATTTTCTTCAAGGTTATTTTTGGGTGCTTCGTTATGTTTGAAGGGCATATTACTAGAAAAGGTTTAAAGACCACCCATAGAGGTGATACTACCTCTGAAAGTAACAGTATGTAGGTCAGTCATTGCAAGATCTGTAGTCCATAACAGCATATTGATATTACAGTAGTCTCGATTTTATCCAAACTAATTGGGACCAAGTCTAGTTTGGATAATCAAACATATGTTGAAGTGGCTAAAAAAACTTTGAAAATCTTTTTTTCTGCATTCAGAGAATACACTTTTCAACTATTCAGCAAGTCCAGGAGACAGAATATTCACACACAGGCAAGGCTACAAGTTCAAAAAACAGGCACAAGCTAATACATATAGCAATGACTTTAGGCTTTTCCTGATTAGGACTTGCCACAGCGGATCACTGGTCTGCAGATTGATTGGGAATGGTGTTTTTATGTTGTCATAGAATGTTTTACATGTTCAGATTTAGATTTTTCTTACCCAGAAATGTTGGAAGACTGGGTTCGGATAATTGACTGTTATGTTGTCCTATCTCACCTTCCTTCTTACATGGATGGGTTTGGAGCCAGTCCTCTGCTCCGACCCGGCTGAATACACAGCTGGAAGCCTCAAACTTGACTTGTGGCAAGGTAGGTATCTCATGATGCAGTGGTGCAACTCTCCAGATCTCATTTGCCACTTTACGAGGTTGGGTGTTCTCTTCTTGGCTGTGGCTAAGTTTTTTTTTGTATTTTTGCATTTTATTAGTTGAAACTAATTAGGATTTATGCATTAGTTTACTGTGTGCTGTGACATTTTTTAGTGTGTAGCATAGTTTTATCTCCTTTTTCCTCTATTTGTGCTTTTGCTTGGCTGCAGTCTTTTTTTTTTTTTTTTTTTTTTTTTTTTTTTTTTTGCAGGCCTGTACTCCTATCCAGAGTTATTTACTGTTAGTGATGCTTTAAAAAATACCTCCAATGTTGTGTTTTCAAGTCACTTAGCTGGTTAGTTCATTAGCTCGTTTAAATTAGAGAGCCAATTGCCCATTTTAGTTGGAGGGCTAATGGTGTCATCTCCTATTATACCTGTCTAGGTCCATTTAAATTAGACGTCCTAGTGCTTGTTTTTAGTCAGCATAGTTCTTAGATGTGCTATGTTTGCTAAAGTAGTGTGATGTTTTACTTCTAGAAGTGGTATGAGTTTATTTGGTGTTTGTTCTTATAGGACCTTTTTCTTCCAAACATGTCTAAAGATACTAGGGAGAAAGAACACAACCTTTGGGCTTTATAAAAATGCACCCAGAAAATGTCCATTACAGATGGACATGGCATTTGTGTTCATTGTTTAGGAGCTATCCATCTCCAGGCAAACTGCACTTTGTCAGTCCTTTAGTACACGTGTGTTGCAGGAGAAGAAAAACAAATGGATTGTCAAAGCACTGTTGAGATCGACCTTTGAGGAAGCTGTACAGAGTGCTGGTTCTTCGTCCTCTTCTTCTAAGAGAGACAAACCATCTAAAAGGCCATTTCCTGTTTCTTTGGCTCAGTCAGAGCCCCCTGAAAAATTAAAATTTCAAAGCCATCTACCTCCTTGGCTCCACAGGCTTCGGAGCAGACTGTGAGAGTATTATTGACAAACGTGGTTCTTCAGCTCCAAGTTCTTTGGAGCCAAAAGATACCGTGTCTCTGAGCCAGTCCATTGATATTCCACCGGTCTCCCCTACCTTGATATCTCCCATTTTGGAAAGATCTCGTTCACCAACTCTATCTTCCAGGTCCCCCTAGGAGCCTGATGATGACATGGAGCGGGTGGTGCGCAAACTATTGAAGTAGTTGGCGATAGCTAAATTGTTCTCTGCTCTGACCCAACAGGTTTCGGAGCCTCCTAAGACTGTTACATCCACTATTGTTCCTCCTCTGAGCTATGCTGGTTCTTTGGAGCCGGAATGCCAAGTACCACTTTGTGTAGACCCGTCAGTTCTGGGACCTCCTTCAGAGATTACAGAACAGATATCTGCTCTGACAGTGCCATCCAGGTAGTCTGGGAGCAGAGGTTCTCCAGTCGGCCCCAGTGGGACGCTCTCACCCAAGCTTCGGTTCCGAGCCTACCCCTCAGTGCGTCTGCTCTGGTGAGCTCTGCTCCTACATCAGCCTCTGAGCTGGTCTCTCTGGGGCCGGGGGTGTCCTCTGTATCCTTGGAGCCGGAGATATCCTCAGAACCAGTGGGTTCTGCTTCTGAGCTGTAGTGTGCTGTCCCCTCTACAGCTCTACACAAGGATATTGGCATTTGTCCCCCAAGGCACCAGCTACTGTCTCTGCACCGCCCCATCCACAGGACAGCAGTGATTGAGCCTCAGGAACTCCTGTTGGGTGAACCCCTTTCTTTCAAGGCCTCCCCAAAATACCTTTCTGAGGAGCCCCCTCGAAAGAGGACATGCAAGAGGAAGCATATATAGACTCCCCTGATGAGTATGTCACCTCTGAGTCAGAAGAGTCCCAGCAGTCTTCCTCTGAAGATATCTCATTTGCAGATATCCTTGAGATCCTAAAGCAGAGAGGTGGCTGGAAAAACTTCAACCCTTCTGATGAGGAGTCTGTATACCTGAAGGCCTTTGGATCTCAACCTTCAGCCTTCCTGGGTGTGTCTGCCTTTTGATGAGCTAATGGACTTGGTCAGTCGAAAGTCGTGGGAATCGCCTGACACTATGGGACCAGTCCCTCAGAGGCCAGACAAGTTTTGTCAGCCCCCACTGGAAAAGACTTTCTTACAAAAGGTGTGCCTGTCGATGCTATGGTGAAGGCAGCAGCCACCAAGAAGGAACTTTGATACATCCTCATTTCTTCCTCCTCCAAACAAAGATTCTCGAACAATGGACAGATACGGAAAGCATGTCTTTTCGTCCGTAACTTTTGCACTCCGATCACTGAACTACCTCACACACTTTACAAGGCTACAAAGAGATGATCTGAAAGAGCTAGGATATACTGTACAAGGTTTATTGGCTGTGGGGGTGGCTTAAGTCTCCTGAGCTGTCCACCATAAATTCTATCATCGCCTCCTCCATGCGACTGATATCTTATGCAGCAGATGGAGCGAGTAAGGTAGCAGGTTCAGGATTTTCCTTGAGGAGACTCTCCTGGACGTGTGTGTTAATTTTGCAGAACCTTTTAAGTCTACCTTTACTAACGCCCCTTTTGATGGTTCCTCACTTTTTGGACCCATAGTTACACACTCACCGGATGTGAGCAGGAAGGGAAAAGTCTCTCTGCCGTTGAGTACATTTTTCAGTACCTTCAAGACTTTACCCTAAAGGTCAGAAGAGTGGAAAAATGTGGTTCAGAAGATGCCCAGGAGCTTTCCAAGACGCATGAGGTGAATCCTTCCCCAAGGGCAGAGGGGGAGACAACAATGGTAGATGCCATCCTAGAGGCAGGGTGGTCCGCAAAACCAGGGTGACTGTGATTTCTTTCGCGGACGTCCCTATCAGCACTTCTGAAAGGAGGCCCACCTGCTCTACTCTGGAGGCAGTCTGGGGACGTTTATCTTTGTACCCAGAAGTCTGGCAAAGTATCACAAAAGACAAGTGGGTACAAAGCATTCCACCCAATCTAAGGGAACAAGCAACTACAGAAATCCAAAAGTTGCTGGCCAAGTGTCATCCAAAAAGTCCCTGCAGACCAAATAGGATTCGGAACTTACTCAAGATTATTTTTGGTGCCAAAAATAAAAGGGGATTGGAGACCCATATTGGAGATCATAAAATTGAACGAATCTGTCAAAGTCAAAGTTCCGAATGGTGACACTGGAATCAGTACTTCCCTTCTTAGGGAAAGACTATTGGATGTGCTCAGTAGACCTCCAAGATTCGTACTACCTCATAAAAATGGGCAGAGCATCAAGGAGTCACTTGTGCTTCCAGCTGGGAGCCAGTCATTAATTCCGAGCTTTGCCCTTTGGTCTCACTACAGCCTCCAGAGTGTTCACCAAATGCATGGCAGTAGTAATGGCTCACTTGAGATGGCTTGGATTCTAAGTGTTTCTGTATTTGGATGACTGGCTCCTAACTGCCACCACCAAGCATCTACTCCAACAGGCCAGGGATGTGACATTGGAAATTTGTGTTCAGCTAGGCATAAGTCAATTTACAAAAATCGGCCTTGTTGCCATGTCAACATATTACCATCATAGGCGCAAACCTAGACACTGTTTCTATGATGACACGTCTTCTAGCCGACCGATTTTCAGCCCTCGGACAGCAAATACTTCACCTTCTTCCAAAGGACAAGGTAAAGGCAAAGGTAGGTGTTCTTTGTGTTTCACTGTTGCAGTCATCCCATTTGGGTTATCCCTGCCAGGGTAGCCCTCGGCTGGCCTGAATACCAGAGGCTTAGTATTTCTGCATCGGTTGCTGTCGCTTCAGGACTGATGTCCGGTCGTCAGTATAAAGTAAGGCAGCTGACGCCATTACATCAGTCTTTCTTGCTGAGGAGCCCGAAGCAGTTTGCACGAGTACCGGTCGGCCGCTACCCGAGTTTCATCTTCTGAATTGAAGCTGAAGTCTTCTAAAGCAAAGTACCTCATTGGGGATCCTTTTTTCTTGCCCTAAACGATGTCAGAAAAAGTTAACAATTGTCTCGCCTGTGGAAAGCAAATACCACACAGAGACTTTCTTTCTTACTGCATCACTTGCTTAGGCCCAGACCACAATGTCCCTCGCTGTCGCTTTTGTGCTTTGTTCAGTGCCAGAAATATACATCATTGGGCCCTTATTGTAGCCGGATAGTTTTGCTGATCATCCTCTAATTCCAATATGGCTTCAGTAAGCCATCCAACAGCAGATCTTCTGAAAAAAATGTAAGGATAAAAACAGACCGACCGCACAGGTCCAAACCTACTGATGATGCTTCCGTTAAGCTAGTCATCAGATGTTCATCGTATTTCACTGTTGCAGTCCTCACTGTAGGGTTCTTCCTGCCGGCAGGCAGTCCTCTGTCGGCCAGAATCCCAAAGTCTGGGTCCGGCGTCGGCTGTTTAGTCATGCTCCCTGACGTCAGATCGCCAGGGGTACAAAGCTGCCAGCCGACGCCATGTTCTCCAGTCTTTCTTGCCGTGTGGTGGAAGCAGTTCGCAAGTGCCGGTCGGCTGACTCCTGATATTTATCATGCTTCATTCCGAAGACTGACGACTACTTCTCAAAGCTAAGTACCCCGTTGGGGAAACTTTTTTCTTGCTCCAGTCCGATGTCAGAAAAAGTTAATAATTGTATTTCTTGTGGGAAGCAAATACCTCATAAGGATTTCCACTCTTACTATATTCCTTGTTTAGGCCCTGACCACGACGTAGCTAGTTGTCGGTTTTGTGCTAGATTTAACCAACTTACTATTAAGCGGAGATACGATTTTGCTTTTCACTACTTTGGCAGGCGATTTAATTACAATATGTCATCGGACACGCTTCCGACTACCGGAGTTCACAAACGACGCAAGGATGAAGACAGGCCTCCAAGGCCCAAATCAGACTACTGTTTACAAGCGGAGACAGCTCCAGGTTCGGCCGTCGCCAGTGAGGCACTTTCGCAGCCGCTGTCGGCCATTACAGAACCGATTGCCGAAACGGACTCCCACGAGGAGCCAACTAGGCCTTTGAGTACTACAGGTGCAGGACCTTCGGACAATGCTCCCTCGGATGGGTCTGGAGCCGCTGTGCAGGTACCAGCTTCCGAGGGGGTTTTCAGGCCTACACAGCTTCAAACAAAGACAAAGGCGAAGACTCCTAAATCAAAGACTCCAGCCCAGGCCTCCTCTGATTCGGGACCCAGGTCTCGGAAACAAATGCTTAAAATGGCGGAGGACTTACTAACTATGATTAGGGGTTCACATCCCCCTCCAGACAAAAGGCCAAGGCAAGAATTGGATTATGAATCCTCTGATCAGGCATTTATTTCTTCAGTGTCTTCCTCTGAACAGGAATATTCTTTCCCTCCTTATGAGGATTCTGATGCTGAGGAATCCATTCCTTCAGCTTCTCCCCCCTGAGGATTTTTCTTTTGGGGAAACTTTACATGACATGAGGGAACATTTTCACTGGAAGGACAGGAGTACTCTGAATCTAAGAGAATACTTAGGGATTTTCTTCTTCCCCAACACAGACCCCTGGCTATTCCTCCTATTTTGGATATTGTGGATGATGTTTTTTCTGAGGCTAATTTAACTCCTGACTCTCTTCCTCCAGCCCCTGCAAAGCCTGACAGATATTACAGGGTCCCTGACTCCCACCAGTTCCTTTATAAAAATTCTACTGCTGATCCAGAAACAATTTCTCAGGGTCCTAAGGGTGTTAAGGCCGCCTCTGCTAAAAACCCTATTCTGTCAGATAAGGATTCTGGAGCTTTGGAGAGATGGGGCAAAAAAAGTGTATACTTCTGCTACTTTATCCATTAGGGCTTTAAATTGTCATTTCATATGCTAAAATATCAGCAATTTCTGCTGTCTGTTATGAAACAAAAGCTAGGTTCCATTTCTGCATGTGCAGATAAGGAATTACACGATTTGATGCATGCTACTGAGCAGGTGGGGAAGCATGGCTTACACTGTGGTTTTGATGCCTTGGAGGCTTCATGCAGGGCGGCTGCCACTGGCACAGTCATTAGAAGGCATGCTTGGTTAAAGGAACAAAACTTGCCTGATCAAGTTACTGGATGCTCCTGTTCAGCATAATGTTTTGTTTGGGTCTAAGGCTGAAGAAGTGGTAAAGAAAATGGAGGATAAGGCAAAATCCATGCAAACAGTTAAGGATTTCTTACAAGTTCAGCCCCCAAGATAGCAGAAATTGGCCAACTAAAAATTGGTCCTTTCCCAGCTCGGACAGGCCTCAGAGGGGTAGATATAGGCGTTCTAGAGGGGGGGCCCAAGCACAGACCTCTTACAGACCTAGACAGTGGAGTGCTTCCACCCCCAGGGATGGAGAGGACAGGCCTCAGTCTTACAGAAAACAGGCTCAATGACTTCCCTTGCGTGGCTCCAGGAGCCTCTCTCCTGGAAGCCCCTCTAGGAGGAAAAAACTCTCCTTTTCACCAAAACTGGACTTTCATAACCCAAGACAAGTGGGTTCTGGATGTAGTTTCAAGAGGTTACATATTCCACTTTCATACCTTGCCAAGACCAAGCGATTGGCCAGGTCTACCAAAACACCAGTGGGCAGAGGCATTAAACCAAGTGAGTTCCCTTGTGGCTATGAGGGCCATAGAACTGGTTCCACAATCAGAGACAGGGCAAGGCTTTTACTCAAGGTTCTTTCTAGTTCCCAGAAAACAAAATTCCTGGAGACCCATCCTGTATCTGTCCGTCTTAAATACTTTCCTGGAGATACCAAAGTTCAAGATGCTTACTCTGCAGCAGCTCCTGCCAATGTTGAACAAAAATGCATGGATGGTGACACTGGATTTAAAGGGGGCTTACCTACACATCCCTATCAGACAGGAGTGCAGAAAATACCTCCGGTTCAAGGCCGGCTCAAAATATTACCAATTCTCTGCGCTGCCCTTTGGCTTGTCTACTGTGCCCATGGTCTTCACCAAGTGCCTGGCACCAGTAGTAGCTTACTGCAGACTCAAGGGAATTCAAATTTACCCTTATCTGGACGACTGCCTTATTCAAGCAGACAGCAAGGATGTCCTACTCAAGCACTTGGAATTTGTTCAAAATCTACTCTAGTATCTGGGATTCACTGTGAACATAGTCAAGTTTGACACCCACACAACAGATAACTTTTCTGGGTGCTTTCCTAAACACAACAACCCAGATGGCATTCCTGACATCCGAAAAACAACTTCAGCTGGCTTCAACTTTCAAAACCCTGGCGTTAGTGTCTCAGCTAACTGCAAGGAAATTCCTGCAGGCTTTGGGTTACATGACCTCCTGCATCCTCCTCATACCATATGCAAGACTGCATATGAGAAAAATACAGTGGTACCTAAGAAGTGTATGGTCCCAGCATTGCCACAGTGTAGAGACACAGATTGCTGTCTTGCCTTGCCTGCAAAAGGAATTCCATTGGTGGACCATGGCATGTCTTCAAAACAAAGGGAAAGCCTTCAGTCTGCCGCCAGCCAAGTGTTAACCATGGGCACCTCGCATTACTTATGGGGAGCCCACATGCAGGGGAAAGGTCTGCAAGGTTTTTGGACAGAGGATCAAAAGCACCTACATATCAATTTAAAAGAGATGTTGGCTGTACAGAATGCCCTGTTGGCTTTCAGGGATCTTCTACAACCAGGACAACTACTAATTCGGACAGACAACACCACAGTTATGTGGTACATAAACAAGCAAGGGGGTTTACACTCCTACCCCCTTTGCAGACTAGCCATGACTCTATGGAACACAGCTCTAGCTTGCAAAGTGGATCTACAAGCTTAGTTCCTGCCAGGGAAACAAAATATTCTGGCAGACAGCCTGAGCAGGAACCTGTCAGACCCACATGAGTGGATGCTAGACACCCAAATATTCAAGATGATTACAGAAGCCTGGGGCTGCCCGGACATAGATCTGTTTGCATCCCCCCTCAACTACCAGCTACAGAAGTTTTGCACAAGGACATATCACAAACTAGCATGGAAAGTGGATGCTCTCTCTTGGAGGAACCTCTTGGGGTATGCTTTTCCTCCTCTACCTCTTCTTCCACGGGTGTTAATAAAGATAAAGCAGGACAAACCCAAGATGATTTTACTGGCCCCAAATTGGCCTCCTCAATTATGGTACTCAACACTGATGAATCTATCCCAGGAGCCTCCTTGGATTCTACCTCAGATTCCAAATCTTTTGTCCCAACACCATGGCCAGGTTCTGCACTCTCGTATCAAAACTCTCAGCCTGGTGCATCCAGGGTCTATGATTTATCCTACCCTTCCCAAACAGGTCATGGATGTCATCTTAGAAGCCAGACGGCCTAGCACTAGAAAATCTTATGAAGGTAAATGGAAGAGATTTTGCACCTGGATGCATGCTCAGGATTCAGATCCTCTTATTCCTAATATCCCTTTGATTTTACATTACCTGACAGACATGTTACATAAGGGTTTATCCTTCTCCATAAAAATACATGCTGCAGCTATTTCTGCACATTACAATACAGATCCTCCAATCTTTTCACATCCACTTCTGAAACAATATCTCAGAGGAGCAAAGAATTTAAGGCCCCCTAGGACACCACCCATACCTGCCTGGGACCTCAACTATGTTCTGGAAAAAACTGCCTCCTTTTGAGCCTGCTGCCACATCTGATATTAAGTATTTATCATGGAAGACCGCTATCCTACTGGCTTTGACTTCAGCCAGGAGAGTCTGAGTTATAAGCACTCATGGCTGTGGAACCTTATATTATTTTTCATCAAGACAGGGTCTCTTTAAGGACTAATCCTACTTTCATGCCTAAAGTGGTTTCTAAAGTGGCTTTAAACCAAACTATTCACCTGCCAACTTTTTTCACTAATCCACAAAATAAGGGGGAAAGGATCTTGCATTCCTTGGACTTGCACAGGCAGCTTAGTTTTTACCTGGACAGGACCAAGGATATCAGGAGAACAGACCAATTGTTTCTTATGCAGCAAATTCCCAAGGCAAAGCTATTTCAAAACAGACCATTTCTAAATGGATTGCTCATGGAATCAGATTGTTACTCTCCTCATGGAAAGCAAATCCCAGGAAAAATTAGGACTCGCTCTACCAGAGCTGCTGCTACTTCAGCTGCCTTTTTCAGGGGAGTACCTACCAAAGACATTTTGGAAGCTGCAACTTGGAGTTAAGTGCATACTTTCTGTAAGCACTATAATCTCCCTCTTTATTCTAAGTCTAGGGCAGGCTTTGCTTCTGCAGTCTTGCAGGGCCTTCTAGCTGCCCCTTCACCTCTATAACCACCACCCCTTTTCTCAGCTTTGGGATTCAACCCTACAGTGATGACTGCAACAGTGAAACACAATAAACATAGTACAGTTGTGTACACTTACCATAAATGTAGATGTTAGAGTGTCTTCACTGTTGCAGTCTGGGTTACCCACCCTCCTGTCCCCTCTTATGCTTTTATTAGTGTGGTTTCCTACTTCACCCTTCTTCTGAGGTGTATTTGCTACAGGGTATGGGGTTTGTGGTATGTTACCGTTTTGTTTTACTATTGGCCTTCACTTTTGGGCACCTGACATCTGGGGCAAGAAAAACTGGAGAACATGGCGTCAGCTGGCAGCTTTGTACTCCTGGCGCTCTGACATCAGGGAGCATGACTGAACAGCTGATGCTGGACCCAGACTTTGGGATTCTGGCCGACCGAGGACTGCTTGCCGGCAGGAAGAACCCTACAGTGATGACTGCAACAGTGAAGACACTAGAACATCTACATTTATGGTAAGTGTACACAGCTGTACTTTCTTTGGTCCTCAGGTGCATTCGCAGCCCCTGATGCCCGCTTCTGTGGATTCACAGGCTGCTGCTGACTCCCTTTAGGAGTCCAGTATGCTGCAAAACTCTCTGACTAAGGATTCTGTGGTTGTCACTACCTTGGATGAGTCCGAAGCTGCTGAGCAGGCACCGGCTTCCAAGGAAGTACTTTGCACCGATTATCGACACAAACTGACTTTTCGTTGCTCTTTAGAAAACTACTGAGTTTCTAAGGCCCAGGGCACGAACCACGCCCAAGAAACAGACGCCCCAATCTCAGACACCTGCTTCCTTGCCTCAGTCTCAATTGCTTAATATGGTGGAAGGTCTTATAATGCTGATCAGGGGAAGCTAAGCTACCCCTCCAAAAAGAAAGGGATCTGTCCCCAGTAGTTTTATCTGAACAGGAGTCTGATGACACTGTGATGCATCTGAATATGAAGACATGCAACCCCTCTCTGCTTATGAGGATTCTGATGCAGTGGAATCCATTCCTTCAGCCTCTCCACCCGAGGATTTTTCCTTTGGGGAAACCCTTCATACTTTAAGGGAGCATTTCCAGTGGGAATGTCAGGACAACTCGGTCTAAAAAGAGACTCTGAGAATTCTTAGATCTTCCACAACAAAGACCCCTGGCCATTCCTCTTGTCCTGGATGTTGTGGGTGTATTCATGGAATCTAGTTTGACTCCTGATACCCTCCCTCCTGCTCCCAGAAAACCTGACTGGTATTCCCTGACTCACACATTTCTTTTCAAAAATCCTACTGCTGACCCTGAGGTTATTTCTCAAGGGCCTAAAGGAATTAAAGCAACTTCTGCTAAGAATCCCACCCCCTCAGATAGGGATTCCCGAGCACTAGCCAGATGGGGTAAAAAAGTATACACACCTGCTGCTCTTGCTATCTGAGCACTAAATTGTCACTTCCATATGCTAAAATTTCAGCAACATACCATGGAACTCGTCAAACAAAAAATACCCTTTCTGACTTGTGCAGAAAATAGTTACACCAGTTAATGCATTCTGCAGGTCAAGTAACTAAGTACACCTTACACTGTGGTTTTGACTCACTAGAAGCTTCTTGCAGGCAGCAGTCACTGATTCTGTCCTTAATCATGTAGGAAATATCTGTTTCTGGGCAGGATCTCTACACTTTCAGTTCTCTGAGCTTCCCTTTGGCTTACCTACTGCTTCCAGAATTTTCACAAAATGTCTGGCTCCCACCATTGTTTTTCGCAAACAAAGAAATATACAGATTTAGACAACTGCCTAATTCCTGCAGACAGGAAAAGCTGCCCAAGCACCTGGCCTTGTAAAGTCCCTACTGACCTCCCTAGGGTACACTATCAAAGAAAAGAAATCCAAACAAGAACCCACCCAAAGGATTATATTCCCGGGAGCAAGCCTGGACACAGCATCCCAGAAGGGCCTGGAAAGTGGATGCCCTATCCTTCCCCTGGGTCATCCTCTTGGTCTATGCATTTCCCCCACTACCTCTCATTACCAGGGTTCTGCTGAAAATAAGGGAGGAAAAACAAAGGACAATTCTGATTGCTCCAGACTGGCCTCACCAGCACAGGTACCCACTGCTGTGCAGCCTGTCCCCACTGCCACCATGGCATCTCCCTCAGACCCCAACCCTCTTGACCCAGAGGGAAGGAGAATTCATGACCCTCAATTTGGCAGCCTGGCTTATTCCCTGACCACTGATCAAGCTGCCAATCTTAGTAAACCAGTTCTAGATGCTATACGTGAGGCTAGACACCCTAGCACTAGAAAGTCTTACGCTGACAAATGTAAAAGGTTCTGCACCTGGATTCAGGCTAAGGGAGCTGATATGGCACAGCCCTCCCTACCTCTCATCCTGGATTACCTAGCTGACCTGCTACACAGTGGTGTCTCTTTCCTCTATTAAAATTCATGCCTCTGCTATCTCTGCTCATTTCAACACTGAGCACCCACATTTCTCACACCCTGTCATCAAACCGTTCCTAAGAGGGGCTAGCAGCTTGAGACCTCCCAGAAGAGCACTTTGTGTTGGAAAAGCTCACCCCCCCCCTTTGAACCAGCATCTTCAGCAGAGTTAAAGTTTCTCTCCTGGAAGACTGCCTTGCTTCTGGCCATCACTTCAGCCAGAAGAGTATCCGAGCTACAAGCACTCATTATCCGTAGAGCCCTTCATCTTCCATGCTGACAGGGTGTCCCTCAGGACTAACCATCCTTTGTGCCCAAAGTGGTGTCCAGTGTGGCTCTCAACCAATCCATTCATTTGCCCACCTTTTTCCCTAACCCACAAAACAAGGGGGAAAGGATGCTGCACTCTAGAAATGCACAGACAGCTCAGATTCTATCTAGACAGAC